>NC_061495.1:13546054-13847504 GCF_022539355.2 Hippoglossus stenolepis | reverse complement strand
AAACAGTGCCATAAACACGAGTGTATGTAATTATCGTTGATATCAGTGCTTGAATGTGAGTGAAATTGAGATTGTGACTGAGTTACCAATGTCTCCATCTGCAGCTCAGAACTGTGGCATCTACAGTCAGGAGAAGTGTTACTCTCTGGCCTTCGGCGTCCCTGCAGCACTGATGTTGGTTGCACTGTGTACGCTTTAACACATGTAGACACTGGAATTATTTTCATAATTTAAAAATATAAAGGTTTGGAACAGCTACTCTACATTAATACCAATGTTTTGCCTGTGATGCCCCTAACAGTGGTGTTTATCAGTGGGAGCGGTATGTACTACAAAGCTGAACCAGAGGGAAACATCATGCTGGATGTGTGTAAATGCATTGGGGTGAGTCTGGTTTACACCAACACATTTATATTAGTGTGAACCATCAGCGGTTCTTAGCGTTTCTAAAAACATGTTTTTCTTTCACTTATTCCTGAGCAGTTTGCCATTAAAAACCGCTACAGGCACAGAAGCCAACAATACCCAAAGAAGCAGCACTGGATGGACTGGGCTGAGGCTAAATATAGCGTATGTTTTATTTAAGTTAATTCTATAAAGTGACTAAAGCGCTGTGTCAAAAAGAAATAACTGTTCATATTCTGTCTTTCTGTGATGTAGAAACTCCTTATTGCTCAAATCAAAATGGTGCTGAAGGTCCTGTTTTTATACATCCCACTGCCAATGTTCTGGACCCTGTTTGACCAAAAGGTACCTCAGTTATTTTACTTCCTAAAAGGCAGTGTCATTGTGGAAACTATGCTAAATTTTGCATCTCTCTTAAAGGGTTCTAGATGGACTCTGCAAGCCACCAACATGGATGGAAACTTTGTACGTATGGAGATAAACCCAAATCTTAATATATTCTTATTAACTATAGCAAAGTGATCCTGTTCTAATGATTTTGTTGTGTCTGCAGGGGTTACTGGTGATACAGCCTGATCAGATGCAGGTAAGTTAAGAGTCTTTATCATGTTTGCTTGAACTGAGGTGCTGGATTTTATCGGAGAAAATTGTCATTGTGCGATGTATGTGTTTAAAAGACTGTCAACCCCATCCTGATCCTGACTCTGGTGCCCATCATGGACAGTCTCATCTACCCTCTGATCAAAAAATGTGGCCTGAACTTCACGTAAGTTTTCCTGAAACTGAGTCAGACAGCCACAAGTCACAATACAGTGCTCTTCATTATGTCATAGGGATTATTTAACATTGATGGGATTATTTGATAGCATTTACTTTTAGTTCAACAACTTGGGAAAATGTGATTGGATATCTCCACGTTACAGCAAATTGTCACTTTTACTCTTTTGGTGAATAAAAAAACAAGAAAAAAGTCAGCTGTTTTCCCATTCTTCAGTCTTATTGTTAAGATATGCAAATTTGCAGAAAGACGGTAAATAAGTGTGTCACACTATCCCTTGAACTAACCAAGAAAACTACATAATGGAGCATAGTAGAAAAAGTAGCGTCATCAGACAGTTGAGGTTCAAACGGTGATCAAGCCGAGCCACAACAGCCACAACAATGTTGAAAATGCTGATTTCACAGTGATTATGTAATGACCAAAGAGGGAACTTCATGTTAATTCAACAGACCTCTGAGGAGAATGACAGTGGGGATGCTTATGGCAGCTATAGCTTTTGTCTGCGCTGCTCTGGTTCAGATTGAAATCGATGTAAGTACATACCAATTACTACTCATCTCTATATGTACTGTAAAATACACACCAGCTCAGCAATTAATTTATTTTGAATTTATAATTAGGATTACAAGTAACAAGTATTACTTCTAGAGATTATAACAAGGACTTCTTTACTCGTTTTCAGAAAACGTTACCCACCTTCCCATCAACCTCCCAGAGTCAGGTGAAATTACTCAACATGGGCTCTAATCCAGTCTCAGTTAAGTTGCCTGGGAACGATGCACTGACTCTTCCCGCAGCTCAGGTATGTCTTCTTATCATCACCTGTAACATGAAACTTTGATTAAAAGCGGGGTTTAAACTTTTTTTTTTAAGTTATAAGTTAAAAGAAAATCAGTTGCATGAACCCATATCCCCACTGGACACTGTCCCTGGTGTTTGCACATTTACAGTAAGCTCTTTGTGTTGCAGACCAGTGAGGAATTCTTCACATTTGAAGCAGGAGACATCAGTGTTTCAATTGGAGAAGTGACAAAAAATATTGCTTTGGCAAATGGAGCACGACAAACTCTTCTCATTCCCTCAAACATCTCTGAGGAATGGCTACTGGTTAGTGTGACTCACAAAACAATGAAAATAAAGACACAAGGATATCTTTTAATAATGATTTAATTAATCAAAATCGTGCTTTTTTTCAGTCTGGTGGTTTGACTTCCAAACCACAAGAGGGCAACAATGCAATTCGGTAAAGTATTTAATCTAAAATAAATGTACAATGAATTGATAAGTTGACCAAAAGAAAATTGTTGAAAAGGATTACATGTATGGTGTTCCATGTTTTTTCTAAAATGTTCTGTTTTTAATATTTTCGTTGTCTCACACTTTTAGATTTATAAATGGAATGAATATAACAGTGAATATATCGACATCTGCGGCCAAATTTGAACCAATTGAGCCATCATACTACTCAAACTACTCCAATATAAAAAACGGAAAGTAAGGATCGGTTTTTTTCATCTTCACTGATTTCCCCAAAAATCTTTTTCTTTTTTTCAAACCACAATACACTTTACTAGACAAATGATCTTTTTCTTATTTCAGGATCCTGTTCGAAATATGGAGTGGTTCACAGTCGTGTGAATATAGCAAAGAGTTTGGATATGGAAGTTCATACACTTTCTTTATCCCCAGCACTTTGGTCTTTGGACCCACTGTAAGTGTTGCATATGATTCCTGATGTCATGAATTACAGCCGGCTGTGCAGTGACATCCTACTGTGTTAAATGTCATTGCAACATAGTTCGCTAAACCTTCATGCAAAATACTTCTTGTATTCTATTTATTATTTTTGCCAATTTATTAAGAACAGTTGAGTTAAATCTTACTTCATTCATACATTTTATCTGTAATATATTTGAAAACTGAATTAATATAGGTAAAAAAAATCTTATGCTTCAAGGATAAGTAAGCTGATTTTCCATTTTTGTCCTATCGTGTTGTATTTTTACTCAGTATTCCTCTGCACCCCACAGCTCCATTGTTGTTCAAATGCCTTTAAAAACATGTTCAGTTTTCTCCAATGTGTAACTTAATCAACAAGGGAACTGCAGTTTATTATAAGTCACTCCCATACACTGTCCTGGTTTTATAGATATTCCTTAATGAGCATTAATCCACTGCTGAAAATTGTCACCAACAAATGTAATCCTTACTCCTATATTTAAGTATAATTTGATTAAAACAAGTTCAATGCCCAGTTGTTTTAGGCAGTCATAAAACCTTATAGCTTCAATGTTTTGACCCATTTTTCAAGATGTATATCTCATGAGGGTATGAATGGGGCTGGGGTGGCCACGGGCAGTGTTGAGAAGGCATGAAGTATTAGCTCTAAAAGTCTAGTTTGTATGAGATGTTGCCTAAACACATTCAAATCCAAATCCAAAATGTTCATAGCTGTTGAAAACTCCCACACTGGAAAACAGGGTTAAAAGCTTGTTGACATAGCTGGGCAGAGGCGTATAATAATTTAAATATGAGGATAATGGAGTGCAAAGGTACCTCTCTCACCTCTGCACAGCTGGACAATCACAGCTTGAAGTGGGAGCGAAAATGTCAAATCATAGTTTTCTTAAAGTGACAGAAAAGGTCCAACACAGACTTTAATTGTACAAACAGGCAACGTATGGAGAAATGTGTGTGCTCCGGCAGTCATTATAACTACTGCTATTAAGATTATTTCTTATTTTAGTGCCAGGAGTCCATTACTGCAGCAGAAGACATCAAGCCCAACTCGGTTTCCATGGCCCTGCAGATCCCACAGTACTTCTTTATTACTGCTGGTGAAGTGATGTTTTCTGTTACTGGTCTGGCGTTCTCCTACTCACAGGTAATTGTGTTAGAGCGGTTTTCACAAATTGATTCCAATACTGCAACTTCCTCCAGAAAGTAAAGGACACATCGATTAGAATATTTAATTTTATCTATTTCCAAATAATAGTTCTCGTTAATGTCCTTTGTTTGCTGTCTTGTTTTATTTTATGTACGTTTCTATTTGAAAGGCGCCCAGTAACATGAAAGCCGTGCTGCAAGCCGGCTGGTTGTTCACTGTTGCTATCGGTAACTTCATCGTACTGATTGTGGCCGAGCTTGCAAAGCTTCCCAAACAGGTAAACAAAAAATACTTTCACTTATTAAACTAATTATCAGTGACTCAATATTTCTAGTATATATATCAGACATGTGTGTATTTTAGTGTCATGTAATGACAATAACACATGATGATGCATTAATATGTCCCTTTGTCTCTTACCTGCTCTTTTTAAGTGGGCAGAGTACATCCTCTTTGCCTCCCTCCTGGTTGCAGTGTGCATCATCTTCTCCATCATGGCCTATTTCTACACCTACATCGACCCCACAGAAATTGAGGCCCAGTTCAAGAAGAGCATTATCGACGATGACGATGACGATAAAAAAAAGACAGAGGTTGAGATGGTCAGGAAAGACTCGGATGACAGTCATGATGATAGCGATGATGACAGCAATAAAGACAAACGGACCCAAATGTGAACAGTCAAGTTATCCATAATGCCCATAATTGGCTTATATTCAAAGTTTAACATCAACACGAGGGAAAATGTACAGTAATTTTGCCAGTATTTTGTGTGTGTGTGTGAAATGTTTTATATTCAAATAGTAAAATGATAATGCACGCTGAGCTCTTTGTATTAAAAATAAGGAAATAATATGTTAGCTGTAAATTACGACAAGAGCGGGTAAATGCTATTGTTTCCTAACATTATCATATCATTGGATGTAACTCCTCTTTTATATTTATGTGTAAGTTGTGCCAAAGAAAAAAATAAAACAAATTTTTTGCTGTGTTTTATCATTAATGAGGCTTTTCTTGATATCTTCCTCCAAAATAGCATATATATGAATATAAATATATAAATTGTTGCTCATGCCACTCTTCCAGCTGTGAATATCATGTGGCTCATATACTTCCAGACTGTGTGGGGTTTTTTTTGCAGTACGTGTGCTTGGCTAATCCTGAATTTCCTATATTGAGAAAAATACTGTTAACATAGATATCAGTCCTCTTAGTAGACCTGATTTTTTTTAAATCAAGATCTCAGCATTGTTTCTTGAGAAATTAACAACAATTTGGGAAGATGCACTACCTAGTGAAATGTGGCCAATATCAGACTCCAATGTGAACTAGTCATGGCCCTGATGTGACCCGCCGGTTTGAAGAACAACAAGACGTCACACGCAACACGCTGGGTACGGAAGTAAACAAGGAGAAGAAGTCTGTGATAAACATGGAGGCCACAGATGTGAGCGTTTACGGTTTCATTTTTCTCTTGATGCTTTCAGACACTGACCGGTCAAGATACGACCCCTCAAGTTATGCTTGTACAGACATGTCCCCCCAAATACTTCACCTCACTGTCCTTTCACTGACTCCTTCTGTCGCAGCTGTCTTGGTTTTTTCACCGGGTGACACCCACCCACCCTTTCTCCTGTGCAAAATTATGAGGAATGTCGATATAGGGTGACGTAAAAGTCACATTGAATTCTGATACAGGTCACATGGCTGTTCAGACTTTCAAAAAATCTGATCTGTATCTGATTTAGAACCACATATACGAAAGTGGTCTCAAATTTGATTTGAAAAGATCAGATTCCATGTGATTTGTGCTGTTCACATTGTCATTAAACAGATCAGATTTGGGCCACACATAAAAAGCATGCACTGTTTTCCTCTGAATGGTGGTGACCAAATGCGTAGCAAAAATACATTAGTACCTGAACGGTGAGCTTCAGCATTTTACTTTAGTAAATGTACTTAGTTACTTTGCAAAACTGCTAATTCAGCTTGAACAGTGTTAGACCACGTGTGTCTGGCACCTGTGAGAACGTCCTTCTTCCTGTGACGTTAGTCAGTTTACGAATGACGAAACGTGCACGTCCTCCTGTGATTGGCCCTGCGGAAAATGAAAATAACATTAGCCAAGATGGCGGCGGGCGACGGAGAAAAGTAAGAAGATAATAGAACAACAAGCGATATAATCTACACAGCAGTGCGCATTCATTGACCGTGTGCGACTATTTCAGACCAGACCTCCAGCCCAGCGTCGGGAAACCGCTGACCACCCGCCGAGAGAGACCGCAGCGGGAGATAAAATCGTTCAGCTAACTGTTTGCTAACTAGCTGCTAAAGTAGCTAGCACAGCGAAGGCTAGCTAACTGCGGAAGGCGAGTGGGGAGCGGGCAGGCAGCTCAAAGTGCGAGCTGACAAGTCGAGCTTATCTTTTTTAGAAGCTGCCGACATCTCCGTTCGAGACAGTAACCAGCTTGTAACACGGACCGGGTCATTCGAGCCGGCGGCCCGCGGGGGAAATCAACGTTTAACCGCTGATAAGACAAACTGAAAAGCCGAGGAAAGGCGTCATCTTTGCCGACCTGACGCCATGGCTCACTCTCCTATTCAGATTGGACTGCCGGGGATTCAGGTAAATACATGATGTTATCACTCAAAAAGCCAACTTTCAGAGGCAAGTTCTTTTAGTTTAGAGCCACAACACTTGTTTACTTTAATGTCCCCCCTCGCCTGTAGCTCGGAACCTGAAGAATCAGCCTGTTAATAACTTTATCTTGACCTCACAAGGGCCACTGCATCGCTACCAACCTTTGCTTTGCAGTGATAAATGCTCTTATTTGTCAAAGTCCAGAATGACTGTGATCTAAGCTATCAATAAACACTGCTGTCATCTCATTGTGTCTCTCTGTTGGGAAATATAATGCCTCTAAATGACAGACAGCCCGTGTAACCACAATGCCCTTTTTCTGACTGAGACTGAACATAATTCATAGACATCCATGCAGCCATTATAGACTAAAAATGCACGTCACAGTTTCCTCACAATCATTCACAAGTTGTGGTGTTGTGTGTCCAACAGTGACCAACTCAGAGATACACACTGTAATGCGATGTCAAATAGGAAGAAGCTGCCAATTCTCAAATGTGACAAGATGGAAACATGTCTCATATTTCTCGTTTTTGCTAAAATTGGCTCGGCAGTCACTTAGCCAAGCAAATAATATGGCAAATATGTTGTCAATCATTCAATCATTTATTTGATGGGTCACTCTATAAAATGTCAGAAAATCCAGAAATCCTTGTCAGAATTTTCTGATCTGTCCTTAAGGTGTTTATCTTGTGAACAACAGGAAAAATATTCCAAATATTGTAATTCAAATTGAGAAAGGCAGTCCATCTTTATGTATTGAAAGCTGAGACCAGAGCTAATGAGTTTACTAATTGTTTTAGCACTTTCATCAAAATCTTTCTTCCATCAACAATATCAATGACTTCAGCTATGTTGACACATTTTTTGTCATTATTTCATTATCAGTGAAGTGCATTTTTATTGGCTGCCAATGCCACTGGCTGTCTGTCACCACATGTCCTGGTTGAAGAGTTTGTACAAAGTAGGTCACACTACAGTCCCTGTGCTGACAACCTGCCCAGAACATGCATGATTATTCCTTTGACAGCACGTTTATATGGCTATTTTATCTTGAACTATGAATGCTTCATTAGTATATTCACAGACAAATACAGGTTTAGAGGGAAAGCAGCAGATCTGAAACCACAGGTTACTTTGCAGAGCGGTGTTAGCAGATGGAGACCTGGCAGCAAGCCTTCAGTTTTCAGGGTTGTGGTGTGTGGTTGACACTAGACTACACAGTTGTGTGCTGCAGATGGGAGGGCATCAAACACATGCTTTTAGAGCGAGGTTCAGGCAGCTTTAGTTTGTTGCTGTAAACCTGCTGACTGTGGCTATGGCAAGTACATTCCCATCTTGTGTAGTCTGTGGTCACAGTGCCCTTGTTGATTTTCCCATTGTTTTTACAGAGGTCGGCCTCGACATTTTAATTTTCACCTGGATGACTGACCACACCAGTGTTATGATAGTAATTTGGCCGTGTTGTTTCTACTCTGCTTTATTCTGCACTGCTCTGCCTCTTTGTCTTTGATGTAAATTCCCTTTGCTGTCCGATTATTCTGCAGCCCCCTCTTTGCCAGTTTTTCAAAGTGCAGCTGCTCATCTCTCCCCTTCCATATTGGCTTGACCACACCATGCATTAGCTCTTTTACAGGAAACGATTCTCTGAGGGGACTCTAAAGCAATGTGCAGCCTGAGCCAACAGATCATCCTCTAATGGCAGGGTTACCTGGTAACTTAGGCATCAAGCTTAATTGCCTAAATTCTTTCTTATTAAATCTAATGCAAAAATGCAATTTCTTGCATGTCAAATTTTTGGGAAATGTTTAATAAAAATGCTACTTTTTCAAGATAGACTAATTTTTGCACAACCTTTATCATAAAATGTATGGCACTGCAAACACTACTCAAGCAGTTTAGGCTAATGACTCACAAAGGGAAATTGAAGTGGCCAACTAGAAGACCATTATTCCCTCCTTTGGTGTTCCACAGGGAAATAAGCCATTTAGTTCAGTCAATAAGCAGGGTGTAGTGCTTCAGATTCTGTTTGGCCTCTATGGGAGAGGTCATCAAGCCTTATTTATGTCTGTGTTTTGCTGTCTAATGATTTAAGTGTTACTCTAACCCTCAAAATTGGTCTGAGATAAACTGCAAAGTACAGAAGTTGTAATGTACAAGTCAGGAGAATGTTGCTGACAGGGTTTCGCAACACAACCAGGCTACATTTTTGGCAAAACATTATATACGTGTGCTGATGTATTAACCCACTATCTGTGTTTGCATTGACTTTGTATATTATGGAGGCAAAGTAAGCAGCTGCCAGACTGTGAGGTTTATTAACCTTATCAAAAACTGCTATGGTGAGTGTAGCCAAGATAATGACTCAAAATTAATTGGGAACCATTCTGATAATAGCTTAATTGTTTTAATAATTTTTATAAGCAAAAATGCTAAACATTCTCTGGGTCCAGTGTCTCAAATATAAGAATATAATGCTGCTTCTCCTTGTCATGTAATTGAGTACTGTATATTAAAGTTTTAGACTGTTGGTTGGACAAACCAAGCAAACAGGATGTGTTCTGCATTATTTAAAAAGCACTAAAATGCATTATCTCTCTGTCACACAGAATTTCAGAGCCAACCCGGAGGAGCTATTTACCAAGCTGGAGAGAATAGGAAAAGGCTCTTTTGGAGAAGTTTTTAAAGGCATCGACAATCGGACTCAGAAAGTTGTAGCTATTAAAATCATTGATCTGGAAGAAGCAGAGGACGACATAGAGGACATTCAACAGGAAATCACTGTTCTCAGCCAGTGTGACAGTCCATTTATCACCAAGTATTTTGGATCTTATCTCAAGGTAAGCTTTAACCTTAGGAATCATTTTGTGAACTTGTCATAGCTCCTTATTGACATAATGCTCTAATTTGCAAAGAAGGTCAATAGACAATAGCTATGGCTAAAGGGAAAAGTATTGCCTGTGTAATATGGCACGATTGACAGTAGAACAACCAGAAAAGGGCCAACATTGCTAACATATATACCTGTTGGATTATGACCATTTGGACATTGAAATGTTTTGTACCTTTTGCTCTGTACTCAGATTGGATTTGCAATGACTATGAGGTTCATGTGCTGACTTTCAGCTTTAATATCAGGTATCACATGCATACAGGGTTTTTACTGGCGCCACCAAGCCCAGGGCAGACACCCAGGGAGCCGTGCACAGCTCCACTAAGTCCGCTTACAGTGTTCATTTTGGGTCTTTTCATTCATTTGGACTGTTAAAAAGTGGAATTTTTAATAGTTTTTACTAGCTCTGTCAGTAATTCACTGCTCCTCTCTGTGTCCAAATCAAGCCAAACCGACCGATGCAGGAAAAACCCTGGCATATAGGGTGAACAATGAATGAATTCCAGCCCTTTATTGCATAGAAAAGTGCAGCATGGCCTACAAGTGTACAGGCCCTGCAATATTCGTCTGCTGTGAATGTAAACTACCTTAACAACCCTTAGAGCCTTACAGCTGCTCTGTACACGACTCAAGTCAGCATAGGACAAAAAAAGAAAATGCAAATGTATCAGGTCAGTGTCTGTGAGAAATGTATTAACAGCATCACTCTGTGGTAAAACATGTTTTCTAATTACAGTAGACTTTCACTTCACATGTGACTGTGCTAAGAAAGCCTCTCACATCATTTACTGTGGTACTTGGCAGCAGTAAGGAGACGTGGTGGTCCATTACTTGCTGCTGGCTGAAATGGAGAATTAAGTTTTATTTGTGTGTACAAACATGGCATTTGTTTTGTGTGTTATGTATATGTTTATTAAACAAACTTTAGTACATGTTGGTAGCCATTTGATCCATAGGAGTTTTCTGTGGGGATTTAGATCATATTCTTCTTGCCTGGTTAGTAGTAGTGGTGGCAACCATTGATCATGTTAATGGCAGTT
Organism: Hippoglossus stenolepis; assembly: GCF_022539355.2. Taxonomy (NCBI): domain Eukaryota; kingdom Metazoa; phylum Chordata; class Actinopteri; order Pleuronectiformes; family Pleuronectidae; genus Hippoglossus; species Hippoglossus stenolepis. Next base: position 13,836,857 of record NC_061495.1, on the reverse strand, counting down.
TCATTTATTCCCCCAAAAAACTCTAACAACAAGGTGCATGCTGGTCCTCTAAACCAACAACAAGTTAGTTACTTTAGTTTGACCTGCTGATTTTCCTCTGCTTACTCTCTACTAAAGCAGTTGGAGCAGCAGTGGTTGGTAACACACTGCTCATGGAGGCAATTAAGATGCTTTAAAAGTCTTAGTGCCTGAATCTTTTAATTTGTGTCGAAAGTCATGATCTCAGCCAAATCTCAACACATACACAATACAAATATTTTAACATCAATCTAGACTTGTATTTCCAATGTCCACTACAAAGTTCATAAATCTGTTTTTGTGTTTTAGGCTCAAAAAGTTGTAGCCCACAACATATTCCTCACTGAATCCACAGCAGCTTTAAATTCCTTCTCCCAGAAGCAGCTATTCCCAAACGCAGAGCATTAATTGTCCCTGAAAAGATGCAAGACATGTTAGAGACTACCAAATTTCAGAAACTGATGTATTAGATATATACATAAAAAAATAGGCAGTGATTCCTAAGATGGTCTTATCATCCCTTATTACAATTCCATATAATTTAGCCATGATATTTTACAGTTTAACCTAAACTTTATTATATATATAACTAAATAAAAAGAAAACCCAATACAACCAAATAAGACATTTGAATTATGAAAACAAACACATTTCTGAATGTAACATGAATACAATCTTTTCTGCATGGTTTACTCTGTAAAATAAAAGTTTTTTATATCAAGAAACAAAAACAGATACCGGTATATCTGTGGAAGGCTCATAAAGATGTCACTGCTCCTGTCAGTGTGGGCAGCAGCAGCAGCCGAGATAGTCTGAGTAAGTTTGACATCCTAAGTCGACTGAGTGCACCTGGAAATCACAGCACATAAACTCAGATGTCATATCCATAGATTTAGAGTTGCAGTGATGGTATTACACAAGACTCCTGAGCACAACTGGATCAGACAGCTGAGATGCATCTGGTGTTTCCGACACACGCAGGATTCACCTACAGAGGATGTGGTCTTACTTTTTAAAAACATTTTTCATAATCTATGATCATATTATACTGAGGATTTTACCTCAGTGCTCCTGCCCACTGAAGATAAGACTTTGAAAAATGTTTTTTGAGTATTGAGATGAAAGATTGTTTGTACATCTGGTTTCCTGTAATAGTTTCCTTTTTCATTAGGTTGAATTTTAACCTACCTGCTTTGCCTGTTCAGTGTAAATGCATGTGACAGATTAATGAGGAGTAGACTCAGCTGCTGGAAAAGCTTACACCAGCCTGTTCTAATGAGATATTTAATTATTAATAGTGGGAGTGTTGGTCGATAAACAGATAATGATATCAATCAATCAAACTTTATTTTTACAGCACCTTTCATACAGTGCAGTACAAAGTGCTTCACAAATGACTGATGAGGCAAAAATAAGACTTATGTTGGTCAATTATCAACCGACTTCTTATTATGAAGTGTCGGTTTCTCTAACAGACTGAACACACTGGACTAATCATTGCCAATTCAGCCATGTACAGAACAAGTAGTATGCTGTGTTACTGCATACATAATTTAGCATATGTTGAATGTCATTATGCCTAGTTGCTATCATATTCACATACATGTATTTTTCTAAGGCAAGCGGGTAGCATATAGTAAAAAATGGCATGACCAAATATTTAATATTTGTCATAATAGTTCCTTCATGTTATCGGTGAAGTTTATATAACCACAAAACAAAGCTAGTGCAACTTTAATCTACTGGGAATTTGTCATTAATTTATTTTAATATAGTTTTGTAATAGTGAAAATGGTGAATATAAAATTTCAATCTGTCGTAATTACAGCTGAAGCTATGAACACAATCTAGACTGAGTAGCTAATATCTGTTTTACTTTTCAGGGTACAAAATTATGGATTATTATGGAATATTTGGGTGGAGGATCAGCCCTTGATTTGGTAAGTTGATCTCAAAAAAATTTTTTACAATTTGATTTTCCTTTTTTTCCATTTGTTGACAATTATTACAGTTTCATTATGTTCAAATACAATGTAACATTTGTGCCATCTTTTGGAGTCGTCCCACATTTACCAGTTGTCATATCTTCTAGTTGGAACCAGGTGCTCTGGATGAGACGCAGATTGCCACGATCCTGAGAGAAATCCTCAAGGGTCTTGAGTATCTTCACTCTGAAAAGAAAATCCACAGAGATATCAAAGGTAACCTTGTCTTAGCCACGAGCAGATCCAACTTTTTGTGCTCTGGCATCTGTGTTTAGTTTTTTTCTCAATTTCAGAGAATGTATGATTATCAGTAAACCTTGTTTCAGTGCATTGTTTTTCATCAGATCCAAACACAAGTCATTTGAATAACGTTTGCCCACAATTCACTTTTAAATGTATATTGTGTGTAAATGCAGCAGTCTGTCTTTGATGTGTCTTTTTGTAGGATCAAATAAACGTTGTGTATAACAGTGATGGGTAATAGAGGAAGACATTTTATTCGTTGACATTTACAGCACTGAAGCAAACATATGTTGCTGTGTTAAGAGTTGTGTAGATAGGAGCTTAGTTTATACAGCTTTTTTTGTGCAATGCTTCATCAGCTCTGTTTAGACTTGTGTGAAAGCATTTGAGATCACAAATGCGACCTGGGCCTCATTGATGGAGCACCCGCTCAACTGTCGTCGTCTAGCCCACTTCAGTTCTCTTGTCTATTTTCAATGTCCTCTTTGTGTTGCAAATAAAAACACTAGGCAACATGGTTAACACTTTACTTTGCCAGATAATAAAGACATTGATCTTCCATTCTAGAAACAAGGTTACTGCCAGATGTTTGGAACTATTATATTACCAAAGTGGTTGGTGCTTTGTCTTTTTAAAGATCTGAATGTGTATATATGCACTAAAATCATGTCATCTTCTGGTGTGTCTTGCTTTTAGCTGCCAACGTCTTGCTGTCCGAACAAGGCGAAGTGAAGCTGGCAGACTTCGGAGTCGCTGGCCAGTTGACAGACACACAGATAAAGAGGAACACATTTGTCGGAACACCTTTTTGGATGGCACCTGAAGTTATAAAGCAATCTGCCTACGATTCAAAGGTTAAAAATTCTCTCAATGTTTCCTGTGATCACAGTCAAGTTCAGTGCTTTATTAATGATGTGGTCTGAACATGTTCAAATGTATGATGTCATCTGTGAGTAATGTTGTGTGGGGGGGGGGCAGGAGAAAGAAACCAGGAATCGTTTTATATACTTTTGTATTCAAGAACTGTTAGACTAGTTGTTATCAGGAAAATGGTGGAATTCACTATTCATACCAATCCCCTAAAAGTATTTCCAACGTTTACACAGTTGAGAAACATTTGAGGTTATACAATAATAATAATGTCCTAAACAGATTATACATGTTAATATGCAGAATATGTAGGCACATTTTTTTTGTATGAATAGGTTCCGTACAGGATACTGCAAATCAGTTGAGATAATATGCTTATATCTTCTGTATGAATGAGGTTATGTTGACTGATGGTCATAAGAAAATACCCAGGTGATAAAGCAACTGTTCTGACTCTTAGTATCAATATGAGATTTGAGAAATGTACTGGCTGTGTGGAACATTTTCAAGATGATTGGTCCTAAATGACTGTGAACATATTTTTGGAATAGCCACAAAATGAGTCAGAGTGGCTCGTCAACACAACCACAATGTCACCATCTTTAGTTTGAGCTTCCTCAAACACACCAATGCAGCTAAAATCAGCCAGTTTAAATGTCACTTTACAGCATTGTGTCTGTGTGTGTGTGTGTGTGTGTGAAAAAGTGTGTGAGATTCTGTTGCACTGATAAAAGCATTGTTTTTTTTGTCGCTCGTCTCTTTGTTTTATAGGCCGACATCTGGTCATTAGGAATAACTGCAATAGAGATGGCTAAAGGAGAGCCGCCCCACTCTGAGCTTCACCCTATGAAGGTTTTATTCCTCATCCCAAAGAACAATCCCCCGACACTGGAAGGAAGCTACAGTAAACCACTGAAGGAATTTGTTGAAGCCTGTTTAAATAAGGAGCCTAGTTTTGTAAGTTAAAAAGTCTCTTGTACACTCTGTTAAACAATGCAAAGAAAACTCTAATTTTGATATTCACGGCCATGTCTGTGTTATGTGTTTTCTTTAGAGGCCAACTGCCAAAGAGCTGTTAAAGCACAAGTACATAGTAAGGCACGCCAAAAAAAATTCCTATCTGACCGAGCTGATCGACAGATACAAGAGGTGGAAATCGGAGCAGTCTCGAGATGAATCCAGCTCTGAGGGATCTGATGAGTAAGTTGTCTGCACCGTCATTATCCAGCTCAGTGAATATCAGGACACAGCAAGTTTACAGCCTGAAGGAAAAACTTGCAGCTGCTTGCATTAATGAGGTTCCTAAAATCATGTGTCACTATAGCGAGCCAGAAGACCAAGCATCTGGAGGCAACGACGCCACCAATGATGACTGGATTTTCAACACCATCACGAAGAAGGACCGGAAAAAGATTCTGAATGGGGCAGCACAGCCTGCTGAGCCAGAGAGGACAGAGGTGAGATTCTACAACATTGTAGAGGAAGAATATAATTTATTTGTAGTGGAGCATCCCTACTTGGTAAGTTTCCTTTGTGTCAGAACTCACTCAGATTTCCCTTTTCACCCATCTTCCTTTCCAGGTGGAGGAGAGTCCAAAGAGGCCTTTGTCACAAAGCTTATCATCAATATTTTCTCCATTGTTTTCTGAGGTAATGTTACTAACTATTCTTTGCTGCATGGGTAATTGCAAACAAAACTATCAAAGTACATGTAAATAAGTTATTTGTTGCTCTGCCAGTATTAAATCTATCCAATCTTTGTTGGAAAATACTCAACAGATACAATATTTGTGCAGACCATCCCATTACAATGTTATCTAAAAGTTGTCATGGTTACAGCTGAAAGAAAAGAGTGAGACAAGTAATGGGAAGCCAGAGGTTGCAGAGGAGCTACGGAAGGCTATTTTCCTGGCAGAAGAAACACACCCTGGCATCTGTGACTCGCTGGTGGCTGAACTAGTGCAGAGACTTCAGAGGTAATTCAAGTTCATATCATTACATCACATTATACTGTTATTTCTCATGGATAAGTAAAAAAAATGGTTTGAGATTGAAACAGGTTGTTAAGGTGAGGCTGTTAAGGTTTAATTCCCCATTTAAAGCCATATTTAACAGCATCAAGGGATATCCATAGTCTATTGGTCCATCAGTCTGAGACTTTGTTCCACCGGGAAATGTCTCCTCAGAATTAAGTGGATTGCATTGATTACCTGTCAAACCTGTGCACAGCCAAGGTTTGTGGCTCTGTGAGGAGCACGGTGGTAAACTTAATGCTAACTTCTGCATGCAAGCATGCTCACGGTGCTGATGTTTAGCAAATGAGCCCTATTTACAACAGAGGCTGATGGGAACGTCAGATTAAAAGTTTGTCCTCATTAAACTGTGTGTGTATGGATGCATCACCATGTGATTATATTCCTGTCTGAATCAGATGTCAATGGCGATCCATCCAGCAGCTGTACAGATGTTTTTTTCAGAACCACTTATTTGAACATTATGGTGCTCCTAGTGGTAAGAGTTAGTCGTGCTCATCTGGGGACCATGAATGTGTGGACAAACTTGAGAAGTTATCTATCCAATAGGTTTTGAGATAGGTCAATGGTGATTCGTCGACAGGATAACAAACCGACATCAACCCGACAGCCATGTCACTAGCATGGCTAAAAATCTGTACATTCATACTGGTTATTCATGGTTCTTAGAGTGTAGACTTGAATAACTTGCAGTGATTGCATGAATTTTCATTTAGTGTGACCAACAGCAAACACTTGTTTATGACTATATACCTCAAAACATAGTTAGCAACATTCTAAATGTTTGGATGTTAGCTGTAAGTGTGTTAGCATGCTAATGTGGTCTTTCAGCAGGAAGCTAATCTCGGACAGATAAAAGTTTAGTCAGGTCGGGCCATATAGATTTGAGCCTCACCAACAAAAGTTTTTAAATGGGAACTGTATAGGAGATAAACTTTCTTCCACCTTCAGTACAGGACAATATGTTTTGCCACATGGACAAAGGAATAGTGATGAGGCCATTATCCTGCCAGCAGTGTATGTGTTACAGTCACTTCTGTTACCATAGATGTTTAGTCTTGTTTTAAACTGTGGCCGTTTCAGTAGGTACATTTTTTCTTTCCTTTTTGTCAGGTTTTCTGTGCCACATGCAGCTGCCGCTCAGTGAGAGGAGCTACATCCAGCTCCGCTCTGTTTCTCCACCCTGGTGGCCGCAGTCAGATCTTTTCCTCTGACCTCCACAGCCAGGATGAAGTCTCCCAGGAAGGTCTCCATCGCTCATTTGCTTGAAGCAAATCCTGGCCCTACTTAATGTCTGTTTTTAGGCTAGCGCACCACCAGTGGGTCCCATTCAGGACAGTCAGTGGCCAGCCTGTGAGCTGCCACCATGACTGCCAACTGCTGTAAGATGTCCTTTCTCAATACCTCCTTCACGAAGGCTTTATTTTAAGGGTGGTGTTCCATATCTTTTCTGCAAGGACTTGGGTTTTTGGTGAGTTTGGTTTTTTTTTCACAAAGGTTTACACTCTGGAGAAAGTTCCTTGCTTAATTAATCTTGTGCATGTGTGTGTGGCTGTGCGAGATATCCTGCAGTGAAGAGTGTGGAGTGGGCTGACGCGTTCTATTGAAAACTCAGGTATCCTGCTTTAAGTGGATTGGGTCCTCTGGGAGATGGAAAGAGCTCTATAGGGTGGTTGTACAAACTTGTATATAAGCAAATTTCTACAGATTCATGAAAAAACAATGGAGCGTTTGTAATGGAACCACTGTGTACAAATGGCCAAATGCGACTGTAGATAATGGTTGTGAGGTAAATATTTTGAGAGACTAAAATGGCCATAAATGAGATTGCCTTGCCTTTGTACTTGTTCTTTTGTGTATCGATCTTTGATTTCTAAGTACTCATCCAGTGAATGAAAATGGCTGCCCTCTATCATGTTTAGATTTATTATATATTTCTTAATTCTCTTTAATTTTTTGGTTTCACACTCTGTCTGTGGCTGTAATAATGTATGAGAATGTAAGTGGCTGGATCATGTAAGCCCACACCAGTTTTTAACACTGGATGCTCTGTTTCCAGTCCTGATTCCACAAGGCCTTGAGTTGGTGTTGGGGTTTTTTGGACTTTGCCTCATTCCCATCTTTTTTGCTGTGCGCTTTTGATTGATCAGATAGACTGAGGTTTCGTCCATTCATTCCATTTACAGGGCGACGCCATCATGTATTTTATCACTCATAAAGACTCTGTTGGTCTTCCTAGGAGCTGCAGTGGTACTATCTCCTCAGCGTACCTACATCTTTAATTGCACTTCAAGTATAAAATGCCTTTTACTATAAACAAAGTAGCCATAAAAACAGTAGCAGGAGACTTAGAGTATTTTGCAGGTATGCACCAAACTACCTGGGACAAAAAGGTCCACCTGAAGTCTCACAGCTTGGACTCTGGAGTTGGTGATGCAGTGTAACATTTGCCTGGCTGTATCTTTCCATTTGGGACGTGTGAGAGTTTTTTCAGCTGTACAGTAGATGCATATAGACGCAGACTTCTCACACAGTAGACGACACTGCTCTCAGATGTACATATTAAAGCCAGGAGGTGCTCAGAGACCAGCGGCACTGCTACTACTTCTGACTCGTTAAAAATGAATGTGCATGACGGAGCCCGTTGGTCGGCCTGAGCAGTATGCGTTGTAGCATACTTCTACAGCACTGGAGTAATGTTGATTCCTGAACAGAGTTGACGCAGCCTTAGAGTATTTGTTGTGAATGGAATGAATAGTGTCAGCTTTAAAATGTTAGAGCAAATGTTTTTGTTGTGATTCCCTCCCCCCCACTCCCTCCCTCCCTCCGGTATTAAAATGCACATGTGGCGATACTTAAAATGACAAATGAGAAAAGATCAAAACTTCTCAGAAGAGAGATGCATCTTGTGGGGTCAGATATATAATTATTTTTTTCCACATGGCACAAGTTCAAGGAGCTTTAGACATCAATAGGAAACGCATGTATTCACTTTCAAGCTGAGAATTAGATGAGAATATTTACCCCACTGTCACAGCTTTCCATTAAATATATACTCAATGGTCACCTGTACAATCTAATGCAATTCAATACAACAGTCCTGCTGTTGTATATAATAATGATAAACGTATAATTGAATTTCCAATCACGTCAACAAAACCTGAGGATTTTATGGCAGTGCTGTTGTATTCATTAACATGACTGACTTTCTGCTGGTGGCCTGGCAACTGCTCAATAAGAGCTGATTGGACAGAGTAAGACTCGCTCTTTCCTCCATCCCAGTATTATGCTAAGTTAAGATAACTGGCTGCTCTCTTTAGTTTGATATTTACTGTGAAGTCCGTCTCATCTCACTCTCAGCCCCCAGAAACTTGACGAATCAACGTGTGGATAGCCATTCTTCCAATGAATGTCCAAGTACATATAAATTGTTCTGTTCTGTCTGCTTATTATGGAATTACAGTTAAATGAGTAACGGTCAAATAAGTAATCGCGATCATTTTCGTACCTGTTCTATATTTGACTTTTAAATGACTCTTTATTCAAACTTCTCATATGAAGTGTGCCGTGTTTGCCCTCCTCCCCAAACTGAGACACAAAATCACCATCGTTTGCACCTTTAACGTTTCGTGGTCCGAAATGACTCATCTTTTGTGTTGCACTTTGTACAACTCTTCTTTATTATGGTACTTAACAAGGCTTCAGTATGTCGCAGTAACACCTCCTCCTCCCCCTCCTCGTTTGTCGTATGGCAGTTTGAAAGCGGTGTGATGGTGAGAAGTCATTTCTTCTTGGCACAAGTAGGCATATATTCTATTGAACTATTTTTATAACCCAAGAGAAGCAGTATTATGTAATAGAGGGAGTCGACGTTAGGTTCTGTGATGTGTTCGAGTTTCACTAAACACTGGATAGCAATCACTTAAAAGGTACATTTCATTCTGTGTGACTCTGCTGACCGTTTATAATCCAGTATACGTGTTCATGCTAATCAGGCCAGTGCTGTTGGGTTTTATTGGAAGTTGTCAAATGGTTAAGGAAAATAAAAATAAAAATTCAATACAAATCTGAACAGTTTTGCCTTTATTTGACCAAGTCCTACATCTTCACATGACCTTATTTAAAATGTGTTTGCCTGTGATTCAGAGCTGGTTAAATGTCAATGTACACGTCAACCTGCAGTGTCTTGGAAATATCACCCTCGCTGATTCCTCTACCTTATTACACTTTTAGTTGTAATTAACTTGTAGCCTGTGATGGTGGTATGGTTTTGAAATGCACAAGTTAATCAAGGTTATTTAGTTTATTTATTATTAAATATTTAGAGATATATTACTTACTGAGTAAATGATTTAGTCTAGTCCCAGTGACACTGCACAAACTGAACGCTCCAAACTCTTTTTGAATGTCTGAGTTCTCTTCTCTTTGGATTTAAGGACAGATGTAACAGCTGTTAGAGACATGCAACCAAATTACTTTGCAACTATCTTCAAGTACAACAAAGGAGCAGAAAACCAAACGGCTTCAAGTAGAGTAGAAAAACTGCAAGATTTGAACAGCTGTCAGTTCTTTCTATGATGGGTTAAGTCAGTAGAATAACAAATAATTTCTGGATTATAATTAAGTGGACAGACAAATCATGGTTCAGAGGGAACAATTGCTGAAAAGTATAGTTTCTATTTAATATGAATTCCGAGGTGTTAAAATAACTAATTATCTTGCAGCTCAATGTCTTTTTTTAGAGGGTGTTGTATTATATTTGAGGCTCAGACAGCGGTTTTAAATTCCATGTGAACCATCCTCACACACATCACAACAACAAACATGATTTGTAAGGTTTAGTCCAGGAACCGTCAGTATTTCTGTGGGATGTAATCTGGTTAATTGCCTCTTTACACCAAAGATTGATGCCAAAATATTTGTTTGCATTTAGTTAGTACTGGCAGTTTTGCTGTAGACTACACCAAGCTAGCTGGCACTAACTGATCTTACAGAAAGGTCCATTTAGTAGCTGCTCTGGAGCTTTTGATGACAGGATTTTCATCAGCAGAATTTGATGGTAGCCATTGAAACAGATGGAATTTTCCATTCATTTCTGAGCACTTAAAACTTACCTCTTCTACGTTCGTTACGGTGTTAAGGTTCAGTGTTTCAGGCCTGTATCTAACAATTATTTTAATTATTAAATCATCTGCTGACTTATTTTCTCAATCATCTTGTTTCGTCTGTAAAATACCAGAAGTTAGTGAAAAAAAGTGACTGATTAAATATTGCAGCATAACAGTTGTGACGTTAAAACCGGGTTTGGATTTTTGTGGGATAAACGGGACACTGGGAATCAACATTGTCAACGTATAGTGGAAATGATTTGTGTCTGGTAAGAAAACAAATAAAGAAAACACATTAAACTGTGTCAGCAAATACCTCACAGCAAGTTTTATTTATACATCCAAAAACAAAAGATCAAATTTCTCACACTATATACAGATATTACATACAGTGTTTGTACACATATTACATAATTTGTACACAAGAAAAATATACATAAAAATGTAAACCTTTGTATACAAAAAATACCTTAGACAAATTAAACAAGGACCAATAACAAAAGGTGACTAGATTAGCTCATCCTATCTTTAAAAACAGTAATACAGTACATTCAATGAGTATAGGAATTTGTCAGCCATCTCTGAATTCAAGCAGTTACATGTGCCTATGAGCCCTGTGAATTTTGTTCTACGTGGTTGTTGGGAGAGTAAACTGGTGTAGCGACTAATCTCATGTAATGTGGATACAACAGTATTGCCTTGCAAAGATTTTGTTTTTTCCTTCCAACCTGATTGTGAGAAACACTGCAGTCACTAAGAAGCCCCGTCGTCTCTGGTGAAGCTACAGGTTTACACTTGGTAACGTGTGTTTTTCTCTTTGGAAGGGAAGAGACAGAACTGGGCCTTCTCACAGCTGGAAACAGGTGGGGGGGGGGGGCGGTGTGGTGCAGGCTAAAAGCTGGTAATGATGGCACCTGTTTGTTTAATGAGCGTCCAAGCGGAGGAGGAAGAAAAGGAAAAAGAGGAAAAGACGAACACGGGACATGTGAAACAACCACCGGCCTCATCCACTCCTGTGCAAATCTATATAGAAAAAAGCAACATATTGTACGTTGATCTCCACATAATGACGTGAAAAGGCGATGCATATATTCCAATGTTTCATACAACCAAATGACCATGATCCAATATTGATATTATAATCCTCTCACACTAAATGTCACAGCCCCGTGCAATCTCAAACTTCATCCTGGAGTTTAATAGCTATCAAAAAAAACAGTCTCCATCGGAACATTATTTAAAAACGCGTAATGACGGCGTACACAGCATAGAAACGTTGATCCCTCGGACTTAAAACTGAACTTACCACCATTTTGATAGCCATTAAAAAACAAGAGACTCATTCTACAAGACAGATTCCACTGGATACGTTGCAAAAATACAATTTCAATCCATTGCTACTCAATAATTCACCAACAAACCCGAAGATAGAGACTGCTACTCTATATACTTAATACTCAACAATGTCTGACTGTTCTGTCAAATGTCTAATATACCATCAAACGCCATGGTTGTACTGCTGTGTCCTTCTCCAAAAATCCAATCCAGACCGTGGGTTTGCATCATTTAGTTTAAAAATCCTCGTGTGACTTGAGTAAAACAGACGGTGCTTTGCTCCAGATTTGCTCGACAACACATCTGTGTATATCATCACACTACACCGAGCTAATGGGTAAAATGTCAATTTCCAGTGCCAATTCGCGGCCTCGACGTTTTAATAGTGGGAGTCCTTTTACGAGACATGCAAGTCACTAAAGACCATTGTGTGTGTGGATCAGAGAGCACCTTCGATAGTAGACACTTAAATCCCTGGATTACCCGTCATTACCCATGCTATAACACTGAAACTCATTTATTAGCCTCACAAATCCACAAGACGTTAGGCCGACCTGATCGTGGGTCTGTGTCCAGAGGCCAAAGGTTCTCGATGCAGTCCGGATTTAGCGAGTGAAGCTACATGTAATGAGACCAATAAAATATCTTACAATGCTAGAGTTATGTTAATGTGTTTATTGCTTTAAGAAACTATGTTCAAGTGTCTACTAGGCCACTCGGAGTCCCACAACCAACGGTGAGGTCAGAGATTTTGACGTCTGAGCAAACAAATAAATGAGCACATATATAGTATACACAATATAAAAACAGCTGTTTAAAAGTATTTTTGGTAAATTCACATGACTGTGAAATCTGACTCAGTAAGATTCTATATCATGATAACAGTTAAATAGCTTGAAACGTAATGGGTCACAAATGTCACAACTTGTACTGGTTCTCGGGGGCAGAAGCAGTGTATGAAAAAGGTGGAGAAATTAAAAACAAAGCAATGGCCATCTGAGCAAGGCAGGGTACAGTTGATTATCATCTTAAGACAGGACTTAAACTGGCAAAGCAAAACGAAACTGACCACCGACTGAAGCTTCAATGATTCTGAGCACTGTGACACAGATAATCTCTTCTCAGGTCCTTCTGCCAATTTTCACCCGTTTATATTAATCACAATCTGACTCTAACCTGCTGCTTACGAGACCACAAGGCATCAAACGAGTGGACTCACACTGACTTCAAATCCGAAGGAACCGTCTGGCTACAGAGCAAAAGAATGAAAATAGAGGAAAATCTGAGGTTGTGCAAATTCATTATCAAATAGTGCACTAGAACCACATTGCACACATGTAGCAGATGAAGAGGGGGCAATCTGAAGCCAGTCGGCTGGATTGTAAGTGGCTGAGTCCACAGACCATCGTCCTGCAGCTGCGGGCCGCCTGCTCTCATTTACTTTGCGTGAAGGGTGGTGTGGCGCTGTTGGCACTTGCAGCAGTGGCACTAACTATGGAGAAGCCAGCAGGAGGCGCTGTGGAGCTGTGGCTGGGCTGCACGTCTTTCGGGATGCCACTGTGGGAGGCCAATTGATGACCGAAGGCCGCGCTGAACTGAGGGAGCTGTTGCTTGGGCTGTGTGGAGGTCAGAAGATCGTGTGAGGACGATGGGAGGGAGGACGAGGGGGCGGGGGGCGTTGTTAGACCCGTCAAACCGCTCTGAGGCATCGCTGAGAGCGCAGCCATTGGCTGCAGCGTCACAGAGTGGGTGGTGGTGGCGGGGGGAGTGGACAGGGAGGTGGATATGAGATGAGTCTCCGATCCTATGAGATTGCCAAACTGTGTGGGGTCAGTGAGGGGAAGAGGGAGATTATTCCATGATGAGCGCGGGGGTCCCGGTACCCCGCTGAGAGGGACTTCCAGCAGCAGAGGGGAGTCAGTCTGATAAGAGGTGGTATGGGGGGAGGATATGTGGTCACTGTATGGGGATGGCACATGCTCACTGCTGTAGTGGCTGCCTTGGGGAGACGACGTGGGCGCGTCCGACTTGGCCAGGACGTGGGATGTGTGTGTCCGAGAAAACGTTCGCTCTGCTATCGAGGTCTGAGTGAGCAGTGAGGTGGTGGCGGGGGCTACGGTGGAGGAAGATGAGGTCAGGTTGGAGCATGACCTTGGGGGCTGGTTAGCAGGCTGAGACGGCGGCGAGGGCGGAAAGTGTCCCCCAGTCGACTGCAGTATGTTTTCCTCCAACTCAAGACTGGTGAAATTCTCTGTAGGGATGCGGCTGCTGAGCAGATCCCCCATGGTCCCCGTCTGGACCGGACCTGGGAACACGGTCATGGCTCGATGGTCCACTCCTTCAGATGGGGCCAGGTCTCCCAGGGAGGTCAGGCACACTAAAGAGTCTGGATAGGACCCCATAGCCTGCAGTGCACGCACCAGCTCCTCAGCCTCCTCTGTGGTGGGCAGGAGCTCCCCGTTCTTACCTACACACAAACACACAAACACACATGCTACAATTATGATTTGAAATCACAGAGAAGGGGACTTGTTATTATACACATAATAAGCAGAGTGGTGCACAAGTATAAGCTGTAGGAACCTTCGAACAAGTCAAAGTCCTGCAGGTCTTCAGGTAGTCTGGGTAACACGTCGGAGAAATCCTCCTGGTTCAGCTCAAGGTCATTTGGAATGTCTGCCATTTCATTGGTGATGTCATCAGGAAGCTCCTCTGTACTTAAGTCTGGAGTTGAAGGGCTCCTGCAACAACAAGGAGAGGTGATGAAATATATATATATATATATATACACAACAAAGCACCGTAGTGAAGGTGTGTGACACGAGAGCCTGTGAGTGAGGATATTCTACTGGAATGTGGATCTTGATCTTTGACTCAACAGCTGAAGCGCACCTGATGCTGGCCTGTGAGGGCATCGCTAGGCTTGTAGAAGGCATTCCCAGGTTCCCCTGTGGCAACGCTGGAGGGATGGGTTTCTGAGGCCTCCGCGGCCCTCTCCTCCTCTTCTTCTTGTGTTTTTTGGTGAGCGCCGCGGGTTTGGTCTTTTTACGTGGCTTTCGCTGTTGCTGCGCGTGGTGCTGCACTCGTCGGTTTCCATCTCCACGCAGGAAGTTATCCTGTGCGGAATGAACGGAGGGGCACGGTGAGTCATCTTGACATGAGACATTATTAAATCAAGACATTAAGGGATATAAGCTCACTCGTTTTCATTCTAGAGTTAGTTGAGATGACTAAAATCCCTCTCATGTATGTAGTGTAATTAAATTGTTTTAGCAGAAGCCTTTAGCTTATTAGCACCTCCCCGTATCTCTGTAACTCCTCCATTAACATCTTGTATATCATTAGTTTAATCTGAACAAAAATTTGTGTATAAAAACTAAAAATCCTACTTTCTACACAGGGTTATGGGTCAGACTATTTCTTGTTTAATACCAGTAACTTCCTGGAGTCTGAGCTGTTTGCTGAATTACTGAATACTAGAAACGTGTTTATCAGTGAGCTTTACATATGCTGGTGGACAGATTTTGTTACCTTTGGACAGAGCCATCTGTTTTCCCCTGTTTCCAGTCTTAATACTGAGCTAAGTTAGCGAAATCCATTAATCTTCTCATCTAACTTTCAGCAATTAAGTGAAAAGGCCCAAAGTGCTGAATTTTTCCTGTAAACACTGAGCTCACCATCTTTTTGGCATGTTCTTCACAGAGGGGCGTCTGGTGCGTGATATCGAACACCGGGATGGAGCACTGCTGACCGTCTGCAAATTTGGCTGTGCAACTAGCAAAGAGCTGCTGGGAACGATTCAATAGAATGTCTACAGAGAACAGTGAAGGAAATTAAATAATATACTAGAGAGAGGGCATGTGATCATGCCACTCCATCAAGCCTGGACATTGTACATAACAGTATACACAAAGAAAGCATGTAAAACTGACATTTCAAAAAAGAGAGATAACAGAGTCACAGCCATGGTGCTGCACTTGTAGGGACCAGCTGTTGGTGGCTCATGGAAGGATACGCTGAAAGCAGTGTTGAGTGAAAGGCAGCGCTCTGTTGTTGCAGGCCTGGCCCTTAGTGCTGCCCGTGCAGGTCCCCGTGTTCGTGTTCTCCTGCTTTACTGGAGCCACACTGTGAAGACAGACAGCCGCACTGAGAAAACTGACTCCACATTTGTCGTGTTTTGTGCTTTTCAAATAAGGAAATCAAGGATGCAATAAATAGTTCATCTGTTAATCTGACAGTATTCCTATTAGAGATAGCAAAATGACTAATATGACATTAATACCTTGAAGAGCATCGAGAGGCACCACCAAAGTCCTGGATCAGCTGCCCAGCACAGTCTGGGTTGTTACTGGCGGCATGCAGCAAGGCTTTGCGGAAGGCATAGCGGTATCTCTTCTGGCGGATACTCGCCCTCTCCTGCCTGCACATGTGCTTGTATTTCTCCCGGAGGTACGAGCAAAGCCTAAGTAACCGTGTTCTCCGAGAGGAACCGCAGTCGTCTTCCAACCTGTTTGGGAAACGATTGAAAGCAGTCAGTACAAAAAAAGAGATGCCAGGTTAAAGTTCATGCTGCGAGGTGAAGTATTGATACCAACCTGTTCTGTGGTCTCCATGAGGTCTGAAAAGGAACAAATCTCTCTGCCTCCTCTTCCTCATCATCATCTTCATCCGCACTATCTTCTGACCAGTCCAAACCTGAAGGAGCAACTTGTTAGAGCAACTCATCCATTTGTTTTATAAGGACGAACAGACAGAGATTGAAAACTGTTGTTAAATACATTAAAATGTATACCTAGATGTGGAAAGAGGTCTCCATGCTCCCGGTGTCTCTTGGCACAGAGCTGCACCAGATGTTGCAACCTGGCTAAACAGCTGGCAGATGGTGAGAAGGCAGTGGGACGCATGACAACCACTTGCCGCTGATTGCTACTGCCACTGTCCTTGCAACTGACCGGCAAGTGAGTAGCAGCGAAAGGCGTTTTCCTGCTAAGTGATGGCCCAGACAGTTGCACTGGACTGGGTGCTGCATTTGCGGGCATCCCTGGAGGCAGAAAGTTGACTGACTGAGGTGGTGGTGGATTGCATAATAAACCCTGCTGCTGTCCTGGGAAGATGAAGGATGTTGCGCTGGAGTGCTGGGGTGGCTGGAGAAGACCTGACGGCTGCCGTGGGAGATGAGTGTTGAGCGGTGAGGAAGGGTGGACCCGGGGGACAGGGGAGGGACTAAAGTGCTCAGGAGGTGGCTGGAAAAGGTCCGTGTCGTGGCAGAGTTTCTGGTTGAGCACCAGCCGACTCTGTAATTTCTTCTTGATGGCGTTGCTCTTCCGAGGAGTACCCACCTCCTCCCCATCAGTGTCGTCCTCATAAAAGGCAAAAGGGTCCGGGAGTTCCCCATCAGGGAGGGGTAACAGACGTGAACAGGGGGGAGATGGTGGAAGTTCATCTAGGCCATTGGGAGCTTTCAGAGCTAGAGAGGGCACAGTTATGTTGAGAGCCACGGACTCCAGGTGAGCCCGTGAGCGCATTTCCTCCAAAGCATCGTGTTTCTTTTTCCGCTCCTTCTTGGGGATAAAACCGAGGACCTGCAGGTGACTGTTGCAGTACCTGGAAAACCAGAACACATCCTCAGCACACAGTGCACACATGTAACATATGGAATCTCTCACATATACAGACAATCATACAGACCTGCGGTCCTCAGACTTGGGGATGGGGTTGGTACATCGCTGGCTATTGTACTTAGCCACATATTCACATTGCTTGAAGGGGGCCGTCTTGTCCTCCAGAACGTGCCGTATACAGAAAGCATAGCCGTTCAGTCTGCGCTGCTTGCAGAGCTTTGGGCTGTACGAGCACAACGGCTTATTGTCCACCTCTGAGAAGTGTATGTGTTTGCCTTCGTACATCACGTGACTCTTGTCCTTGACAACATCAGCTGATGGGATAAAGTCAGAGAAAACCAAGAATTACATCACAAACATTTCACACCAAAGAGGTAACCATGCTTGCATTGTTACGAGGTTATGAGGCAGGGATATCATCACCTCTGCAGGTGATTGCTGTCTCGATAAATTGATGATTTATATAGTTCTTTAATGAGATTAAAAGTTCAGAAAGCAAAGATAGTTGTGAAATATGATTTGCTGCTTAAACATGTTGTGTAAAGTCAGAACTTAAATGACATTCAAAGACTTAAGGCTGGTTTAATTCATTGTTGCTAGTTCAGTAAACTCTGACAAAGTGAATGAATAAAGATACTCGTTTGAGAGCAAAGCATAAGTGCTCCCAGACTGTATAACTTTCCTGTGTCAAAGTCTCTTATTGTGAAACTGCTAGTAAACAGAGAGGGTTTGGATCCTAGCACCTACAGGACCACATGTCAGGGTTGAAACAGTTTGTATGACATCAGTCTGCCGGACAAAGTTAAGAACCAAAAACAAACCACTGGCTGGTGTGCAGGCATCACTGCAGCTCAGCTGAACACAGGCGTTGCTCTAAAAGTCTCCTTTCTCCAGTGAACCAACGAGGAACACACTATCTGTTTTCACGTCATAATAAACAGCCGTACAGTCCGACTGCTGCTGGTTTATCACAACACACCGTGATCATAGTTGTAGCTTTAGCTGCTCAGCTCCAGTTGTAGCTTAGTTGCTGCTGCCTCATAACTTTGTGCTTTTAAGTTGGTTCCCAAACAGCTGCGGCGCTGACTGCTCAGCTGCATGTTGGTCACATTTAAGTCGATCATAATGACCCGATTAGCTTAAATTAACACCTTTGGCTAAATAAGGAGAACCGGACGGGCAACATACGGTGACTAACGCCCGCTAGCGTGACTACCGATTGAGTCTGGGGAGCTAGCTTGCTAGCTTTAGCTTGGAGCCGATAGACATGCTCAACTTTGTAGTATAATAATATAAACACATCTACGTGCAACATATATATGAGTCCATAAAACACAACTGGATCCATCTCCAGGCAGAAATAAGTTGTTGTCGACACACAACATCCGCTAAAAGCCAAATGATCCCTGTTAGCTAACACGCTAGCGAAGCTAAAAACATAAATTAGTAGGCGGTAGCTAACCAGGAAACGGAAACATAAGCAAATAGTAACACTGTAAAGGACAATTCTCTGTCATGATTTATTTAAAAACTGAGGGTGGAATCATCAGATGGAAACAATACACTGTCGCCATAAATCGTGGGATTTTAATGTACGCAAACATTATAGTAAAATACTTTCAAACAAAGGGTCTTCATAGGCTTCAGGCCTGTCATCGAAGGCCTCGGTAATAATCGATATCAACTATAGTCACATAATATTACATTAAATGGCTAAAATACTTAAAACTGCCACCATTGCACCAGTCCACGCATCCTCTTAAGGCACTGGGTCGTTTGGTTTGACCACAACTTTTAAAATAATGAAGTCATATGCGAGAGGCCTGTTAGCTTGGACAGCACAGCGGCCTCTCGTAGAACTGCTGGCCGACTGAAGCCTCTGCGAAACGGTAGCAGCAGAAATCGAGGCCGAGGCTGGATAGGATTTCGCTTACCTTGAATTGGTATGGGCTGTGTAAGGTATTCGCTCCAGATAGACGGCCGAAATGTCTATTCGAATCAGCTAGGCTATTCCGTGCATCGATATTCGCGACAGGAGAGGAACAGTTATCTTCATCGAGCTCGGTGTATCTTGAAATAAGGATGCATGGAAATAGAAGCTATCCGGAGCGAATTACAAGCAGTAGGTAGGCTGCTGAGGATTTTAGCTGGAGCCACAGCAGACTCCTCACAGCACCACTACAGGCACCGCGGGGACATGACAACAAGCCGCTCGACAACAACAACCTCTCCTACCATATTGGAAATTCAACTTTGTTAAACGCCTCCGCAGACTACAACAGTCCTGTTCGTCGCGTTACGGGAGGAATGGCAGTTTGTGTGAAGGGTGCTGCAGTTTGGATGGGCCACACTTTGAACCTCTGGGTGTAAAACATTGAGGGAGAGGTCCAGGGATGTGTTGCGGTGTGAAATCCACCTGGACCCCGGCTATCATCCTCCATATGAGGGACTTATCAGCTGCTGCCGCCACACTGTTGCTGTTCACTGGTGATGGACCACGTGCCACTCACATCCCGGAGCTCCCCACTTGAGAAGTGTCGAAACATGAAAATATCACCTATGGTAGCGGTGCAACATTTTTAATACTTTTACATTCATTTTAAATAAGAGCATACAGTTAAATAGGGGGTTGGCAAAGATTAATTAGGCTTACTACAGAAAACGGATTTATTAAATATCACATTTACAATAAGCTACATTTGCAATACTAAAACTCATTGTACCTTTTAGAAAAATATAAATGTAACACTTTTAAATTTAAAAGGAAGACAAGTCTCTAAATTTATCTTTGGAAGATAAATATTTTTGAACCTTTGCTCGCAACTACTTAAGTGAGAATTTCCACACATGTGCAAACATAAACTGCATATCTGGAGATTTGTCAAACGTAAGCTTAAATTTTCACTAGGCATAAAACATGTTACTGCAGGTTAGTAAAGTGCAGGATAAACTATAGTAACACATCTGCTACAGTCAACCACAAGTGCAAATAAATATGTTCCTGGGAATGTGCAAATAGAGTAGTTGTGCGTATATATTTTTTTAAAGAACTGGATGGCTATCCATTGTGACCATTAGCATATGGCTGGCTCGTCGACAGCTTGCGCTCCCTCTGTGACGGCTTTCACACACTTGGCCATCGTCTGCGAGGCTCTGCTTATTGGATCTGTGGGTGAAGACGGAAAGCAGATTTCAAATTTGCAATGAAATTACTGGGTGTTTGTTAAAAATAAGTATTAATTACACATTTAATGCTACATAAGAATATTAATTTGAAAACATATACGAAATGATATGTTATAAATATTAAATATTTCTCTTAAAGTAATAGATTTTTTCTGTAATTTGTGATTTTGCTTTTGTGTCAAAACACAATGTATCATGCAACTAAAACTGCCGACCACAAATTAAAATCCACATGAAGTAAATTATTGATTTAATGACCATGTTACCCCACAACACAGCACGATTTATTTGTGGTGCTCTGAGAATAGCTAAATGACCAGTTATCTTTGTTTTCTCCAACTACAGATTAAGCATATGATGTCAAAATACTTCTGCCACTCTGAAAATTAGGGCAATTAAAATGTGGATACTATAGTATCCACACAGACTATGGTATCACAATAACTGCATTTAAAAGGAGCCTTTTAATCCTTAGTTAATTTGAGTAAAAGCTTCATCAGCGTATAGAGAAATCATTCTGAAGATTTCTTCAAAATGATGACTGTATAAAATGGTCATATAATAAACACCCAGATCATGTACAGCCTGTGCTTGTCTATGTAATAGACTTATAATAATATAAATTAAATAGGAATATTAATATATAGAAGGGAAAAAGCAGTTAAATCAGTTTCATGTTTGTCAAGTTTTTTCTACATGTAGAGCTGGATTTGGCATTGTACTCTATAGAAACCTCCTTCCTTATGAGTATAAAAAATGACATATCAAATTGTTACTTAATTAAGCAATAATTATTTGTTTTGCAAGAATTTTGTATTGATTTGGGGAAAAAAAACTCAACAGCAGTCAGCAAATGCAAAGACGGGCACATTGCAAATGAGCTTAGACTATAAATACTTAATGTGGCATTATAAGTATTGATACATAATAATGTCTACTTACAAATGTTGATATAGTAAGGAGAATGGATGATTTTGAAATTGAAAAAAAATAAAACAGATGAGGAAGATGGAGATTTTGTTTTGTGAGAGAAGAAACACTTGAATTAAGTACCAGTGACTCACCTGTCATATAAAAGTCCTTCACTGTAAGCTGTTGAGGGACTAATGGTTCCGTTAGGAAAGCCAGGTTCCCTGCCTGAAATAAATAAGCCACACATTAACATCAACAAGACAGCTGGAAATAAACTGAGATAAACTGTACAAGAAAACATTTTAATAACACTTAATTACGCAATTCTCTACAATTAACTAAACACACACTAAAAAAATCAACAGCTGACCTTAGACAGTTCATTGGCCTGCTTGAAATAGTTGGCCTCCTCAACTTCATCATATCGCACCAGATTTGGGGAAACATCTGCCAGTCTCTCTCGCACTTCGTCAAGAGTATCATAGGGCAGAGACACTCCGGCAAGCTAAATCAGAATAGAGATTTCACAGCATTTAATCTTATTTCTTACTGCTTTATATGACATAAATCTTGAGTTGGAGTTCACCTCAGAAATTGCTCTGATGATCCTCCAGTCCTCCCTGGCCATGCCCGGAGCAGTCACTGCCACCTTGGTCTGCTGGGCACGGCCCTCAGTGTTCACATAGGTGCCACATTTCTCAGTGTATGCAGCTCCGGGGAGAATGACATCAGCCATGGGTGCACCAACATCGCCATGGTGACCTGGGCAGTTAGGGCACAGAGAATTGAAATGTAACCCTCACATGAATATATACAGAGTGGTGACCAATTTAATGAAAATTTGACATTAACTATCTTGGTGAGGTATTTTCAAGTTAACCTACACCGTCTACTGTTGGTGTTTAAATGCTTATCTGTTGTGATTACTCATCAAACCTTAAAGTAAACCCTTGTGCACTCTGCATTCAATGTGTTTCTTATTTACTCAGGTTTTTCTCTGTAACTCTTCTGTGCCTGCGAATAACTGTATGTCAGGAATTAAGACTGCCTCACTACATGCATTGATGTAAATGAGAGATGCTGTGAACAAGCCTTCTGCTGCTGTGCAGTAAGACAGCTGACCTTGATAAATTATGAAACTATCCTTAGGGAGGTCTTGGCGAGTAATGCAGCCTGCATCAGCCCCAAGGAGGAACAGTACTTTGGGCGGATTCTTCCTGATAGTTTCCACTCCCGGCTTGTACCCAAGATCAAGTGCAGCCACTTGACTGGCAACCCTGAGCACACAGGCAAAACAGAATGTTTTAAAATGAAAAAATCCCTCATGAACACTGCCCTGCTACAGGAAGCGTTTCCTCAAATTTTCCCGAGACAATTACCTGTGCAGCACATTGAGAACCTTCCAGGTTTCCTCCACACCACTACTGACACGAGCGTTCTGAGCAATGGTTGACACAGCCGCCATTATAGCAGCTCCATCCTCTCTCTGCAGGCAACCGCTACCAATCACAACAACAGGATGTTTTGCTTCAGCCAAGACCTGCAATAGGAGATAAATACACAAATAAGAGAGACATTTGAGTTGACTGATAACATTTACATAAGCGAGAATTACCTGTGAGAACGGGTGAGTTCCTGATGCAAGTTCTTGAAGAACCATGGCAGAATCCCCAAGATGGTCATAGGTGTAACCTAAGTCCACTTCCTTTCCCACAAGAGCCACTTGCAACTCATTGTGCAGCCAGCTAAAAAAGAGTCAACATTTATATTAAAAAAAACATGCTTTATAAATTTAAGGTCCCTCAGATTTCCAACTTCAACATCGTTAAATAAACAGAAACACTGTTTTAACAACATCAAACATACCCTTTTCTGATTCGTGCATTGAAAAGAGGAGCCTCATAGCGTGGGTTGGTGCCTACCAGAACTAGCAGGTCAGCTTCTTCAATACCAGCAATCCCAGTATTCAGAAGATAGTTGGAACGCAGGTCAGATCTAAGTCAAGTTCAAAACAGAAACCTACTATCAGCTCTAGTTCAACTAGTTTTGCAGCATATTTAGTTTGTCTCTGTCTTGTCTTACCCAGCTCCACTCATTGGGAACACCTCCTCAGTGCACAGGTTGTCACTATTCAAACAGTTCAGCAAATCTTTCAGTGAAATTAGAGCCTCTGCATCCACCATCCCTCCAACGACAGCAGCAAGATCATTTGCCTCAACTCCTTGCAACTGTCAAATAACAGATGTTTTTCAGGACTGGCCAAGTTTTCATACACTGTTACAGAAGGAGGCTTCATTATAAATCACTTACTGCTCCTGCAACTTGAGTCAGCGCATCTTCCCAGGTTGTGGGAACCAACTGCCCAGACTCATTTTTCACCATCGGCTGAGTAAGCCTCTGTCTCTTGAGTCCATCATAAGCAAACCTGTCAGGATGGAAGCAAAGAACAGGTCAACAACATGCCAACATCAGACACAAATATAGGTCTGTGTTGTGTGATATGAAAGGAACCTGGTTTTGTCTGAGATCCACTCCTCATTTATGTCCTCATTAAGACGAGGGAGGATTCTCATCACCTCACCACCACGAGTGGTCACCACAATGTTACTACCCACAGCATCCAGAACGTCAATGGATTCAGTCTTCCTGTAGAAAGCGAGAAAAATTAGGATATATGAGGAGAACAAAATTTAGATCTTAGTAAGTTAATAAAAATATAGAGAACAATCAATAAACCTTGTCTCCCAAGGACGAGCAGTGAATGCATATGGTTTAGAAGTCAGGGCTCCCACTGGGCATATATCAATCACATTCCCAGACAACTCAGACATGAACATCTTCTCCACATAGGTCCCAATCTGCAGGTCATTGCCTCTGCCGGTGGTGCCCAGGTCCTCCACCCCTGCTATCTCACTGGCAAAGCTGTAGTAAGTAAAAAGTCCAAAAAGGGATTTTTAATATTCTTAATTTGCACAACAACTCAGCTTACTCAAGATATTCAGGAGTGACTCACCGCACGCAGCGGGTGCACTGGATACAGCGAGTCATAATGGTTTTGATGAGTGGACCAATATTCTTGTCTTCCACAGCTCTTTTGCCCTCTGTGAAACGACTCCTGTCGCTGCCAAATTGCATGGACTGGTCCTTCACACAAAATCATATTCAACTCGGTTAATCAGTCTTACAAATAACAGTGAGACTCTGTCGTACACAGTACAGGCCCAGTTACAGACTAATGAAAACACAGTCATCTTTTATTTACCTGCAGATCACACTCCCCTCCTTGGTCACAGATTGGACAATCTAATGGGTGGTTAGCCAGCAGAAACTCCATCACTCCCTCTCTGTGAAAATTAAACAACCATTTTTAATTACATCGGGTCAGGTTACTTTCATATGAGAGAATATACACGTTGTTTTTTCCTTGGGAGAAAGCTGATATAATATAAATATAGGTAACCCATAATAACACAAATATGAAAGTGGGCTTTATAATCATAAAATCTTAAACACCACCTATCAGACAATTGGATATAATTAAAGAGCATTATTTAAATAAAATGTATATCATCTCTAAGTCTACAATGATGCTAGTTGTGAGTTTGATCCTACCTTGCCTTCTTTGTTTTGTCAGAGTTGGTTAAAATGTTCCAGCCCTTCATAACAGGCATAGCACATGCTGCCACAGGCTAGAAGGTAGGTACATGCAAAAATATTACATATTATTACTTTAAGAAGGCATCTCTTAGTCCCAGTAAAATTATGAAGAAGAAACACAAGACTGACAGATATGCATTGATTTCTGGAGTAGAAATAAAACAAACGTGCAACTTAAACCTTTACCTTGGGAACTTTCTCTATCTCCACAAGACACATGCGACAGTTTCCCGCCACTGACAGACGTTCATGGTAGCAGAAGCGAGGAATTTGCATGCCTGCCTTCTCACACGCCTGCGATAGAATACAGCCACAATGTAAAATATAATATTATGACTCAAGATGTCAGGGAATTGCTGTATGTAAATGGCAACAGGAATCCATCATGTTACCTGCAGCACAGTGGTTCCTGGCTCCACCATGACAGGCTTCCCATCCACAAACACCTCCAGGAAGCTGCTGGCAGCTGCTGTTGCTGCAGTACGAGCTTCAAGCAATGACAGAAAACAGGGATGATTACTGTTGTCATTAAATGAGAAATCCCCCACACAATGAATCCCTTGTGCTACAATAAGGAAATCCTGATATTTCATCGTGGTGGCAAAGTAGTGACACTGATCATTATTTGCTAATCAGAGGCAGCAGCCTGGCACCAAACCTATTACCTGGCAAATCTGTAATCCTGCCCATAATCCACCAGTGGAACAAGGTTACATGGACATTCGGACACAAAACAAACAAAATGGCTATTCTGTATAAATGCAAGAGACGTGCCACAAACCGATCCGTTAATAAGACGATGGAGTAGCACATGTATATAAATAAGGTTACTTACCATTATTGGCTGCGACCGCACCTCCTTTGGCTACAGCTGCTGGAAAGAGACTCCGACTCACAGCAGGCAAACGCAGCATGCTGGAGGAAGAGGGGCGACATCACGTGTGAGCTCTAGCTGGTCTGACAGGCACATTCTCCCGAGTGTCGACAACACATTCAAAGTTGGTGCGTGATGATGTAAAACATGGAGAAGCGTGCTGCTCACCCACACATGCTCTCCAACACCAACACACAGCAGAATAGCTGTTAGCAAGCTAGCTTACTTGTAGCTGTTGGCTAAGGGAGCGGCTAATTACTAAAAACAACATATAGACACTACCCACTGGGCTCTGTATATAAACGCTCTACATGTATACATGACTGTGTCGGGTGTTGACAGCGCGTAAAAGGTTGTACAGTTCGTTAAATATCAACAGAAACTGCGTAACGTCACTCGCCAACTTGTGTGTTAACGTTAGCAAATGTTGCTTTAGCCGCTTTCATAACGTTACTTATTGAGTGTGCGTGAATCTGTTATAACTACTATAGACGTTAAACCCACTACTTAGCATGGTGGCTAAAAACAAGCTAAAGTGACAGACGTCAATAGGCTAACCTCACTGGCTAACCCATGCTACAAAAACAATGTAAGACGTTGCGGTGGTAGCATCCAAGTTATGCACGTTCTGCAGCAGATAGAGATTATTGCGGTGTCACTTACTTGCCGGTGTCCTCGGGAGACTGTTTGCTACGCAGATTGCGCACTGTGTGTTGCTGTTGTGCTGCGTCACGGATTAAGTAATCCAGTGTGCTATAATCCACACAGGAGGGCTGCGTCACCCTGAGTACTCCACTATTAGTACTGAGCAGGTGAAGTAATGTAGCATCTCCGTAGTAGATTCTCATCTGCACCCTAACTGTGACAGTCTGCGGTGATGTGGCAGCAACTGCAGGGATTTTCTCTCTGATTCACTATTTGCTTTGGATACAAAGGTGGATTATTCTCAATCTTTTTAATGTGCCATTTATTCACAGTAACAACAAAGTGGGTCAGAGGTGCGAATGACCTTTGCTTCCTCGTTGAAGATCGGGGTCAAATATGCTTCCTGTGTAATTTTTCACATGTGTCTCCACAGCAGGATGTCAGTGTGTCTCTAATCCAACAGTGATGTAATCCTCACAAGTCAGAGTTCACCAGAGATGAATAACAGGACGCGGCTCGATTTGTAAACAGACCCTCAGGAAAAGGGAGAAGGAAATGCAGCATCTGGACGCTCCTCGGGCTTGTGCATAGTTGTGAGGAGTGTGTAAATCCTGCTGGAAACCTGGTGTGTGTGTGTTAAACTTCAAAAGCCTTCCCCATCATGAGGTAACCACGATGACATCAAGTCAAATAATATAAGACAGTACAGTGTGTGCTCAGAGGAGCTATTTTATTAACATATAGGCTATTTACTTGTAATATATTAAAATAAAACATTTGTACAACTCTCAACTAATTATAAAACCAATACATTAATAGATGACTGTAGTATCAAACTGTATAAAAACATAATCATATTAAGCTACTATCAGATATATGCACATTTGTAAGGATCTAAACAGCCGATCGAGCATGGATGAGCAGATGCCCTTGATTCAAAGGAGTACAATCCAAATGTGAAAGATGCATGTCTCATGATTTCCCCCAAAATAGTTTAACAAATAATTTCCAGCACATTTTCCACCGCCTGAAGACACATCTGCAAATTGCTTGTTTTTCGGACCAGCTGTCCAACACCCGGAGATATGCAGTTTAGTATTGCAGAAGACAAGGGAAAGCAGCAAATCCTCACAGTGGAGAAGCTGGACCCAGAGAAAGGCAGGGTTTTTTATTTGTAAATTGACAAAATTAATGATCAGGATAGTTTCAGCTATATTTTGATCTTGCCTGTTTCTCGAGAGATCACTTGCAAATGAAAAATATATGCAAAGATACTAACTCTGTGCACATAATACCGTTTCCCTCAGTTTTTCCATTGAGACTAATAGCTGAAGTAGGTGTAACTCCATCCAAATGAAACACAACAGGGAAAATCTGAACATTACAGCTGGAAAGAATGGGCGTGTGATCCTCCCCCATTTCATTTAAGTAACAGTCAGCCACCCTCATGTTTTTCATGGACTGCTACAAGAGTCTGAGGACGATTGCGATCATAGAATTGATGACTCCACAGGCTCCTCTGGGACACTGTCCTGATAATGTCCTGGCACAGACTCCATCTCAGTGGCAGACACTGACTGGCTGAGCTCTCTTAGTGAACTCTTGGTAATGTTCAGACATGCACGCTTCAGGATGTGACGAACCTTTTTACCCAAGAGCATATACAGCAGGGGGTTAATGCAGCTGTTGAAAAAACCTAAGCTGGTGGCAAGGGGAAACCCAGCTTTCAGTATGTCGTGTAGGTACAGTGAGGAATGTATTGATAACTCCATTAAGCTGAAGGTATGAAAAGGTGCCCAGCATAAAAAGAAGGCCAGGATTACAGCCGTGACTGTTTTGGAGAAGCTAGACAGGCGAAACGAGCCCTGAGATCGATTAGCTTTGATTGTGAGAAGTATGCCTGTCACACATATAGCGGTAAACGGCAGGAAGAAGCCCACAGTGGTGCGGATGACCACTATTACAATGTGTCTCAAGGCTGCTGTGTGTGCATCCTGTGTGTGGAAGTTGTTGAAGCACACCACCTTGTCGTGCAAGCGCATGGTCTCACGGAAAATCAGCGCAGGGCAGCTCATAGTGCCGGCTAGTGCCCATATGCAGCCACACGTGACCCAGGCTCTCTTTACAGTTCGATGCCTCTGAGACCAGTTGAGGTGGACCAGTGACACGTACCTGTCTATGCTGAGCACCGTGAGGAAGAGCACGCTGGCGTACATGTTCATCACGGACACAAATGAGTTGAGCTTACACATGGCCAAACCAAAGTCCCAGTGGAAGTCCCGCAGAATGTAATCGATGTAGAAGGGCAGGAAAAGCACAAACACAAAGTCCGCAATGGCAAGATTGAGCAGCCACACGCTGTTGACAGTCTTTTTGCTTTTGAACGCCGTCACCCAAATAACAGTCCCGTTTCCGATCAGCCCAAGCACAAAGGAAATAATATAGATCACCACTGAGATGATGTGCATAGTCTCCCCTTGCCTGTGTTCTACTTTAAGATCTTCCAAGTCGCCATACTCCAGGTAATAATCATAAGTGTAGTTTCCATAGTCATCGATGGACTCATCCATTACTGCAAGGATTGTTATTCTGTGAGAAGACAAAAAAATGTCATGATAAGATTTATTCTCAATATGGTGATGCAGTATCTTAAAGAATCCCTGTTTGTTCTTACCTCACACCCTTTATGACGTATGCTCCTCAAAAGGACCCAATTGTGTATCCCGCCCCTCTTTTCCAATCACTCAGCTCCGGCGTGTTGAGGCTGGGAAAGGGTGTGTCCCGAGAAACCCTGGAACACAGTGTCAACATCCATCTAGATCAACAGATCCCTCGTAGTGTGATTCATGTTGTTTGTTCTGTAAGTAAACATGGAAGAGCTGACACATACTGTATTGTGACATAATTTATGAATGTGGAGGCACAATGATATTGTCTGGCTGATAGAAATAAAAAAAACCTTTATGTCATTGTTTATCTTCTCCAGGGACGAAATCAGAAATAAACTGCGAGAAGAGTCCTACTTTTGCACATATCTGAAATATTGGTATCGTCATCAAGGCCAAAACGGAACTCATCACCGCCACAATTTGATTCCAGTGTTTATCTTCTATCTCTACTCTACACTACAATTACACTGTAAAGGAATGTCATGAAAAGAACGTCTTCAAATGCAGAGGAATAGCTGCAACTTTGCCCAAATTTGTTTGTGAAAAGATAAAAACTGACAAACTGTTAAAGACTACATGGACAAAATGCTAAATGCAAGAATCAGTGCAATCCACAAATAATAATGAAGATGTCCGTAAATAAGGAAAAAAGACAAGCACTAAACAATCCCGAATCAGATTATAAGTAATTATGAGAACTATTAGAACAACAATAAGAATAGGATTTAAATAACATAAGATAACAGTATTTATTGTCCCAATTTTTCTGTAGAAGCATCTCTAAATCTGTTGTACTGCTTTCTTTTGTACAATGACAATAAAGACTTTCTATTCTATTGTACTCTACTCAATTTCTATACATCTATATAGATCAAATTGACTTATATATTGTAAAATGTAAAACTGATCAATAGGAGGAAACACTCTTAAAAGAGAATGTAAACAACAACACATTTATGGTAAATGGAAACATTAGACTGGACAGAAAAAAAAACTTTAGAGACTTTAAAACTAATAAACAAATAGAAAAGTAGAGCCTACACTATTGAAACAACATCTATATACAATCATCAGTTAACATTACAGAAACGGTCATAGTTCACCATTCACTCAGTGCCACATAGGCACTGTTTGAATACTAATGGAATAAACATGAAGAGGCTTCTCACCTAAAAGTCGGAGCGCCCCGTTTTCTAAAAAACACTTTCTGGGTCAACACACGGCTGCTTAGCCTCGGTTAGCTCCGGTGTGCGGGGCCTGGTCTTATCCGTGACTTCTCCTCTCGGTCTCTGTGTTGCATGTGCAGTCCTCATCCAAACTAAGCTGGGAACTGTGGTTCCAGGGCTGGAGGAGCGGCGAGGTGCCGTGGGCGCGCCAGGCTGACGCGTCAGACATGAACTGAGAGAGGTTATTGGTCCTCGGCTCGGAGCAGAAGAAGAAAGCTTTCATTCAGAGAAGCTGCCGAGCAAAAACCAATTCCCTGCTCTGTGAGTAAAGGGGAACGTTTTTTTTAATGTTGCCGATTTTGTTGTTGATAGGCAGGGATTTTTTTTTTTCTCCCAAACAACAGAAACACAGAAACTTCCTGTTCAGCAAACTGCTTTTGCATCTGCTTCCTTCCCACCAGCCACTTGCTGAACTCGTTCATTCAGCACTTTGCTGCTCATTAAAACAGAGTAAACTCGTGGCAGGCCTCCGTGCTTTGAATGTGGATGTGCAGACTAACTTGATTACACTATAAAACGTTTGCTGGATTTACTATATTTCCACCATGTCTCCAGATACCGGACCATTAAAGCCACAGGGCTAAGAGTTTAATAAGGGGAACACCAGTGCATTTACTCAGTGGATTCCCATAACCTTGGTTGACTTTTAGAATGCAGATTAAAACATTGACACAGCATTTAATGTTTGGTTAAAACAGAGATTATGTAACTGTAAGTGACTTTCTTGTCATCACGGATAAATAAAAGAATTTTCAAAATAGATATTGAAATATCTAAACTTTTAGGCCATTGAATGAGTCTTGATCCAAAAGGCTTCATCCTACTAGTCCCATAATGCCCCTCAATTGACTCCTAAATTAGACCCCTCTCTACCTGCCAAATGTCCAAACAAAAGGTGTGTGAAACAGGTTTACTGTTAATCAAGAATAAGTCTGTCATCATTGTTGCCACACTGCTCTCTCTGGGTGTAAATTTGAACATTTAGTGTTGCTCTTCTGAACACACCCCACTCAACACCAGACTCTTGCTGTCACGTCCCTGATGGAGACTTCTTCTCTATGGGTTGAACTTTTCAACTTTCTGTGTTGCAGTTCATTGGGGAATTACATCTTTTATACTCTGAACAAGAAGTTAATTACATTGACAATGCACTTTGGCTTCACTTTTGGGGAGCTGTCATGCCGTCCATCTTTATATACGGTCTTTGATGTGTTCATATTCAATCCATCAATTTTAATGAAGTCAGATGCTTTTTTTTTTCAAACTGATGCAGGTTGATGTAAGAAAGACTCATGTGGACACTGCTGCTCACTCATCTCGTCTCAATCTCCAGCGACCTCATAGTGACCATCCTATCCTTCTGTGGATCATTCAGCCCTGGGGGCTGTCAAATCCTTTAATAGCTCCGCTGAGTGTGCACATGTCTGTCTGTGTGTTCTGCGTAGCCTTATAATCAAGACGACAAGTCATGACAAGCACTGATTATAATCTGTCGCCGCTGTGACGCAGTCTCCCTTGGAGATATGCTGCTTCCTCAAAATGACACGAACAGTGTCTTCCGTCAGTCCCCACTGGGACTTTTCACCAAACCACTGGGAGCAATCATCTTCACTTACACAACAGCGTTCATGCTTTTCCGAACGTACTGTCTGAACACACTATCTTCCAATCCAATCACTCACTTCCTTTTTCTATTTAACACTTAGTCACATCACTTAATCCACGTGTCTCAATTGTGTAAAATGCCTATCACTGTATCTGAGGAGTCACCCGACAGGTTAAACTTGTTTGCTTTGTCTCACCAGTTGTTCAAAACCCAAAACATTTCAGTTTACTAAATGGACAATTATTTAAGACCCCAAAAACCTGGAGGCTGAAACTAATCACCAATTGTTTTCTTTTTAAAATGTCATTTCAACATTTATCAATTAATCAATGCTTTCAGTTCTATCCACTACTGATGCTCCAGTCAACACTAGAAAAGTCCACATTGTCCATATGACACTCTGATTTGTGCCAAGGCAACATTACCAATGATTTAACATGTCTGTTCCCCTTATGAAGGCATTATTTTCAAATTGGAACAGTCAAGAAATTGTAATGTAGAACATTGTGTTACTGCCATTCTTCATACAACAATTGATCACACATAACATTCACGAACCTTACCTTACCGTCACAATAATAGGAGAAACTCTGGGATGGAGTTGGCCTTTTTTAGCACACAAACACTAAACTATATGCATCACATAAATAAAAACATAAATGCAGATTTTGTGCAGCTTTTATGTGATTTATGAGAGATCTCATATTCTGAGGTGGATGACGTCCTGAAGGATAAAGGTCAATAGGTCCACATTGACCAGATATACTATGAAGGTCTTTTTCACAGACGTCAGCACAGAGGCCAATAATAAAATTAATGATGGGTGAATTGCGTTTAACTGCTCTAGTTTCCTTTTCATTATGCTTCCTCAGTGACACCTAAGATGTGTTTTTTCCCATGTTTTTGTAATAAATTTTAAAAAACTATTTTTGTGCGAGTATCAAAAAATGATCCGCTTCTATACATTGTTATCAGTTAAACTGCTGATGCTTAACTATTAATCTGATCAATAGATAATGACCTCCTGTAACATTACATATTTTAATCTACTGCATAAAAATAATGATTGCCGCAGTTTTATTTGTGGAGTTTTTTTCCAATATGGTTTTGCTAAAAGTGATTCTACAACTAAAAAGGATCATATAAAACTGTAAAATGTCATATGGGTTTTAGTAAGTGAAAAAGACATGTATTTAAAACTAAATCTAAAGACCTTTACGGTTCAAAGCGGTCACTAAATAGAGACTATGTATATTAAATATTGTGCTATAGGGCTTGGTGATACAAAATATTATAATAATAGCAATACAGTTTTCATAAAAAATGTAACAACGTTCCAATACATATCAATACATTTCTTAAGCATTGTGCAGGTATCAAGGCATCTTTTTAATGTCTGCTCTTATCCTCCTCCGGTCACAGCGGACATTTAGCCCAGAAAATGTGTGTAAATGACCTTGTTTCGAGTCAAATGTGAATGTCGGGGCTTACAGACACTTGGATGACACCACAGGAGCAGTATGGAGGCAATTTTCTGTTGTTCCTTTACGTTTGAAGAGGTGCTCCTCATTTTCTTCAATTGTATTGAATTTGGCTGCAACGTCGTTTACCCCTGACACTCCAAAAGTGTTTTGTGGACTCAAGCACTTCACCCTCCACCTCCATCGGCATAGTGGTTAGTAGATAATGAGTGAATTTTCATTTTTGGGTGAACTATCCCATTAAAAATAAAATAAATAATAATGTGACATTTATATTTATTGTGGTAATTATCGATGTCGTCTTGATATCATTTTTTGGCCATATCCCCCCAGCCCTATATTATGCTATATGATGAAAACAATGCAAAACAATGTTTTATTTATTATATACATTATTTATTTATTTATTTATCATCCCTGAGTGCCATATGTTTTTCTAGTGTGTGTGTGTGTGAGAGAGAGAGAGCTCCTGTCAGGTTGTTGGGATCTGCAGCCCATGCCTGTGGAAGTCACCTGGAGGGGAGGGAGGACATGTTTGCTATGTTTCGAGGAGGAGCCTGCAGCTTGACTTCCAGTAGCTGTGACTGGCCGCCGCCTTCTCTCTGCCTCTTCCCCCACCCATCAACCATCCATCCTCCTCCTCCTCCTCCTCCTCTTCCTCAGCAGCTACTGCAGCAGCAGCATCGCGGTGCCTCCCGGATCCATGAAGAACTCCCTCCCGCACGGCTCCCTCCCCGCCGCGATGGGCCGCAAGCCTTCCACTGCGTTGCTGTGTTGATATCGAGATATTCCACTTATTCAAATATGAATCATGCATTTGATATTTCTGGCCACTTTGCTCGTCAGCGTCCTCTCGCCCTGGCTTCATCCATCTCTAGCGTCATCCGGTACGTATTGGCCGCGTCCTGCTGCCTTTTTTGTCACTTTGATGTCAGGAAATAGCCTCCACCCTCCACTTTGACTTAAACGCTGACTGGCGGTGGACTGCAGGTGCATCGCTCTGTGTTTCCTCTCCGCGATAAAACGCAGGGATGTGTTGTGTTGAATATGCGGTGTTCTCGAACATGATGGTGCATTGAGGCACACCACAGCATCCCGGCAGCTTTTGTTCAGCCTGATATGAAACAGTGCTCTTCATTATGTATGATCTCCACATTTGAACGAACAACCACTGCAAACCTGATTTTTCCTGACGTGCATAATCTAACCTGCTGTTACTGTCTGGGGCTGTTTGGATTCATATTGCATAACAGGAACTGCATTCATCCGTCTGGTGCAGAGTTTTCCACTTCTAGCGATAAGCACATCAAAAGTAGATTTCAGCGAATTAAAGCATCATATTTTCTTTATTCTCAGTCGCCCTAACAGCCGTTTGTGGTTGTCAGTATGTTATTATTCTATGTGCAACCTTGCCGAAGTGGGTCCTGAAGAATCGCAATGAAGCTGTGGCTACTTGCCTCAGTGTTATCAATGCGTTTCATGAATAAAGGATGACAGCTGGCCCTTTGAATACTCTATGTGTGTGTTCCTGTGTGTGTGTGTGTGTTTTTCTCACGGCGGTGCAATGGGGATTCTCTTTGCAGTTTCTCAAGGAGTAGAGGACAAGGTTGAGAGGCATGCGGTGCCAGTGCTGCTGAAGCAACAGGCGACTGCAGCACCTGCCACAGACAACACAACCCACCATGCAGCAGAGCATGAGATCACCTACCCCTCGCGGCTGATCTACTACCTGAACGAGGACTCGGAGAGCACCTACCATGACCTGGACACGCGAGTCCAGAGCCAGGCCGTGGAGGGCCAGGTAAGCCGGGGCAGGTGATACCGGGGTGTGGTGGGAAGATATTTTATATCAAGAGTCCGGCCACCTGGTACAGGTTTTGAAGTTGTAAGTCCGTATTATAGCCTGTGTAATTCTGTCTTTGATGCCATTTTGCTGCACAGCTTCTGGTATAACAAAGATAGCCACAGACACACGCAGCACATTCACAGACATGCTTTGTGTGCATCACGTCAGAGCGACCATGCTGAAGGAAGCATTTCTCCCACTGTACTTTACCATCTGTCCTTTATCCACCACTTCTGCTCTTTGCTCGCTGTTCTGTAGATGATGTGGACTTTTGCTCTGTAGACTGACTTAATCAATCCTCTACCCTGAGGTCGCCATCATCCTCTGCAGTGACCACTCTCTTCTCCATTAACAGGCAGTCCACCTTGCCCAGGCCAGTTTCCAGTTAGAGGCGTTTGGCTCCAGATTTGTCCTGGATCTAAAGTTGAACAAGTAGGTCCTTCTTCGCCTCATCTAACTAACCAACTACAGTAATTCATTAAAGCTAAAACGATTGATTTTAGAGATGAAAGCCGGCCGCTGTGGTCGTTAATTGTAACAGACTGTTTGGCTGTGGTTTAACTTCCTGTGATAGGGATTTGGATGTGCAGTTCAGCAGTGTCTCCTGTCAGGGTTGTGGTGTAATGTTTTATTGTGCAGATGGTAGAAAATGGCACAACATCAGCAGCTATATTCATCTTAGTGTTAAGACAGCAAACGCTGTCTGAACATCCATTCTACAGCAGACCCACACTGATACTGTAGATGTTATAGAAAACATTTCTATGATAAGCTATGATATAGAATTTTTTTTTATTTTTGAAATTCAGGGCTTTTAAATATTCTCCAATAAAAATAAATATTGGATTTATAATCCTGAAAAAATATGATTGAAATCAGAGTAAGATTCAAAATCAGCACACTAATATGCATGTAGACATGTGCATGGATGAACCCCATGACACAAAGCAGAAGTACAGCGAGATTTTAAAAAGTTTATCTTAACAACAAACTTGTTTTATTGTGAAGATCAAATCCCGTAGAGGCGACAGTGGTTGTCTGACCTTGGGCGCCAACACGACCAAGATCGTCCTTGGGTGTTTCTGGGCAGGATACTTATGAGCAAGCATGGGATTCCTGTCTGTGGCTGACTGCTGTTTGTAACTGATATGTGTTATTATATGTCAGATTAGTCATTATTTCAGCGTCAGTCTAAGGGAATGTATTCAGGGAAGCTGTAACTAAATAGGGCAGAGTACTGGTTGCCAGAATCCTGCAAATGTTTAGAGAAATCTTAGTTCAGCTGCCAGTTTACACACAAGGACAAACAGTTTTTTTGGAAAAAGATCTTGAAAAGAGTCCATATCTTTAATTGGTTTCCATCATAAAGGAGCAGAGCGGCTATGCTCTGTGATCACTGTCCCATTCAGAGACACAAGGCTCTGGACACTCAATGATATTGATTTACCCCCCTCACAAAGTAGCTGGTCTACATATGTGAAGGCTTAATGTGCATGTGTACAGGGACTTAGAAATGCTGATTGGATTTCGGTCCCTTTTATTGGATTTGAAGCTGGATTCTGGATTCTGCTGTGAAATGTTGAAATTTTATATTGTGTACGTCTGAGTGTCGTTAGATGTTGATCTTACTGTCTAGTTATTGCTAAAATGCTGCAATTCCACCTTCAATGCATAATTTTACAATTTAAGCTTACATTTTTTTTTATTACATTTTCATTTTGTATGATAGCTGCTGACACACAGTAATTAGAATATTTCAGTGCCAACATAGAAGCTGGTATCGCGCAGCTTTCTGAATAGTGTTATATCAAATAGTTTTTTTTTCTTTGGGTCAGATGACATTGATGGGGCGGCTGTAGCTCAGGAGGTAGAGTGGGTC
The DNA here is from genome assembly GCF_022539355.2 of Hippoglossus stenolepis. Classification (NCBI taxonomy): domain Eukaryota; kingdom Metazoa; phylum Chordata; class Actinopteri; order Pleuronectiformes; family Pleuronectidae; genus Hippoglossus; species Hippoglossus stenolepis. The sequence goes on along the minus strand of NC_061495.1, from coordinate 13,799,663 downwards.
ATCTAACCAGATAGTCGGTGGTTCGATCCCTGGATTCTCCGGTCTGCATTCTGAAGTGTACTTGGGCAAAATGCTGAACCCCAAATTCACAGCCGTGCGCGAATGCTGTGTGATAGAAAAAGCGCAGTATGTAGTAGCGCTGTATGAATGTTTGTGTGAATGGATGAATATGGCTCGTGACTTAAAGTGCTTCGAGTGGTGGATAAGAAAGGGTTAGGGTTAGACTTGAAAATTGCTGTATGAATAAAAATGTACGTGGTACAGACTCCGGCAATGTTGAATTTGTTTTGTAGAAGCCACATATGTGAAGTGAGCGGCTACTGCTCGAGGCCCAACGGGGGACGGGAGTGTGACCTTGGTTCCCAGCTGTGTGCCTGCACTGTAGGTCATCTGTGAGATACATGAGCCAACTTCACTCTTCCTGTGTTCCTCTCTTTTCATGTGAGAACAGGGGTTTGAATTCTGCTTGGTGTTGTAGCTGCGACAGTACGGATCTAAATATAGATGGGTCTGCAACCTGCCAATGGGCGCTTCTTTATCTCCTCACCTCTCACTGTACCTGGGATTGTTAACTGGGGAAGCAGGTTTTCCCACTGGAGGACATATATATTGATTGAAAGCACATCCCTTTTCATGTAGTGTATCATGAATAGGACCAGTAGCTTCCCCTGTAAAGGACCCTTAGTTATTTTTAAGATATCCTGCTGTGAATATCTTTTTCGCTGCTAACTCTTCCTTGGAGTTGAATATATAAAATATAAGATTATTTCTATTTGTTAAGAGTTTAAACATTGTGATATGACGGCGTTGTGTGTCGCGACAGGATTCAGAGCTGCATTTCATGTGGTGCCAGACAGGAGAACACCCCCCTTGCAGTTTTTAGATTTTTTATCTCTGCCTTGCTTCTGTCTCGCTTTCCTCTGCTGCTGCTGCTCCTGCTGCTGCATTGAGGCACTCAGTTGCCTCTGGACTACAGTAACCTCAGGGCAGGACAGTGCTGCCTCCACACACAGATTCATAGTTCTCTCTGACTCAAACACACACACACACACACACACACACACACACATCTCGAAACACTAATGCTTTACCCCTCCATGCTTGGCGGTGCTCCCCACCACCCACACACACACTAACACACCGGTATACACTCTTACTCTCTTATGTCCAACTAAAAATAGGGCCCTCACTCAGGAATCTCTCTCACACGCTGACCCTGCCTCGACACTTCCCCTCATCCGAGTGCACTTCCTGCTCACATGCTGCCGAGCATCACTCAACGACGGCTTCACGCTGCCGGTGTCACAAGACGAATTCCTCGCTTTTTATTTTCAATTTTATTTTATTTTCTGCCGCAACACCTCCACATCTCTATAGATAGGAGGGTGTGTTTTTTTTTTATTTGCAAGATTACTCAGAAGGAAAAAAAACGCAGTTGTGGCAAAAATGGCAACCTCTTGAAATCAGCTGTCAGCTAACAGATTGAGTGTGTGTAACGGTGAGGGACGCTGACTCAAACAGAGGGAAGTTGACCGCTGTGTTCAAGGTGAAGCCGATGGCTCCCAATCATTTATTACGCAGATTTCAGACGTAGTTACTTGTTTCGGTTCCTGTTACTCGTGCTGTTTCTCAACCACTGATTTAATTTTGGGGAAATTGAGGAAGACGATGTTTTGTAAAAAGAAGTTTGAGAGTAATGTTTTACAATTTCTTTTAAATAACTTGAATTACTGTAAATCTACTTTTAGAATGAGTGCGTAACTGTGTGTGAGTCTCTATTTAGCATCTTATTATGACAGAATGTGTATGTTTTTGAAAGATTTATCATTTTTTCCAATACAGTCTTGTTTGTGCAGCATCTCACAAGTAAAGTGAATTCAAATTTTTTCCCGAGGGCGGGGGACATTTACCATCTGCGGTGCTCTTTTGAGATGCCATGAGCCATGTCATGTTTGTGCAGACTAATCCAGGCACTGTGGTTATGAGTGTTCTTGTTTAAACTCCAACCAAAGCAGTGCTCACCGCTCATTTGAAACCACACTACTATGTGAGTCAGAGAAAGCAAACACAGACAGACTGTTGTGTTGTTTTTACTGTCGCTGCATCATATCCTTTCGATTTAACCAACTTCAATCCCTGTTTTTCCCTTTTCAGCGGCTTGCTGTCTTCAGATTATGTTGAGATCCATTATGAAGGGGGCAAACCTGTTCTATCAAAGGTAACATCTTCTGTAGTTTTAACAAAGAATGTTAAAATATCTTCTTTTGTTGCTGGAGTGTGGTTTTCTGTTTCCTCTAGACAGTCTTGTACATCGTTGGTAAAGCTAAAGGCACAACTTTTTTAAATTAAAGACAGATGTGTGTTGACGGCCTGTGAATCGGTTTGCTTTTGTCTTGTATTACTTCTGCAAATCTGTCACCAAATTAACACAGCAGCTGTCAAACAAAAAACTGCAGATATATTTAGACTGAGGAAAAGAACAAAATGTACAAGATGAAGACTGAGATAGATAGATAGATAGATAGATAGATAGATAGATAGATAGATAGATAGATAGATAGATAGATAGATAGATAGATAGATAGATAGATAGATAGATAGATAGATATTGGAACATGAAACAGAAGGACAGCATGTGGATGGATGGATGGATCAATGCACATAGATGGATGGATAATAGATAGTGGAACATGGGAGTACATGATGTTTATAAAATCGAAGGAGAGTGGATAGATGGATGGATAGATGGACAGAGGAACGTGGAAGTTTATCATTTAATAAAACAGAAGGAATGAAAAGATAGGTAGATAGATAGATAGATAGATAGATAGATAGATAGATAGATAGATAGATAGATAGATAGATAGATAGATAGATAGATAGATAGATAGATAGATAGATTTGGGAAGTGCATGATTTTTACAAGACAGAAATAAAAGGCAGATAGATAGAAAGGTAAAAAAAGTAAAAAGATAGATAAGAGCATATAGACAGAGGTAGAGAAGAAAACAGGTTAGGAATGAGAGCTGGCTCCTGCTGCTGCAGCTGCTGCTGATTCAGGCAGAGGGCTGGGCTGGGCGTACTGAAGCTGAATCAGCAGGGTTTCGCTCCCCTGCAGCCTCCTGCTGGAGCTCTGGTCATGTGACCAGGGAGAGAGAGCACTCTGCAGTAGCAGTGCAGCGTGGGATGGATGAAGTGTGAGAGAGGAGGAGGGAGGGAGAGGTTGGGGGTGGGGGTGGGGGGCTGTCCTCTGTTCACCCCGGGTCTGACAGCTGAGTCACAGACAGTACCAGGACCCACCTTAACGTCTTAACACACACACATGTTAACAAGCATCGACGGAAATGCAGGAATGAACCGCATAAAAGCCAAACCCAACATCTGTGAGACAGGCTGTTCCATCGTCAGAAATGCTCAAGATAATTAAGTACAAAAGTGACACATTCACCATGGAATGAACGGTACACACAGTTTTGTGCGTTGTATTGCTGCTTTATTTATAGCCCTGGTTTGCTATGATGTTTCTTTAGCGCTGTGTTGTCTTCCCCTCAGGGCGGTGAGCACTGTTACTACCACGGCCAGTTGAGAGGGAACGATAACTCCCACGTGGCCTTATCTACCTGCAACGGGCTGCAGTAAGTGAACAGCAGGGTTGTGTGCACTCCTCGCTGTGTGTGTCAGAATATCTGTGGATGCACTCGTCTCAGCGTCCTATTGACTCAGTATCGAATGGCTTCTCTCCCTTTTCTTCTCTCTCTGGCCGGCAGCGGGATGTTTGACGATGGAGTCTATGTGTATCTAATTGAGCCCATAGAACAGACTCATTCGATCGTAAGTTATTCCCTTCGCCTAGAACCCAAATATGTATCACTCAGATGTTTTTTTGTTGCTTTCTGCTCATGTAGCGTCAGCACACAATGCACCACACGCTCCGCTTTTACATTTGTATCTGAGGATATCCTCAACACTCCAAGGACATTCCTTTTTTTTAAAGGAAGGAGCTGAGACACTTGAGATAAGTATCGAGTGGAACTCAGCACAGCACATACCTCTGCCAAGGCCCAACAGCCCATCTTAAATTCAATCAAGCTTCCCCAACTTGCACACCATCTAAATATCAGTTCCCTTAATTGAGCCTCGGCTGTCAATTATAACTTTTCACCCTGTTTTTAATCGCATCAAATGACCAAACCTTTTATACTTTATTGGAACTACTTAAAATAACAGAAATCATCAGAAAAGGAATTTAATGTGTACTGTGATTTTTTTTTTGTGGTCCATCTCCCATCCACTAACATGGAGGAAGCACGGTTGATTTTAACAATATTGTTGAATTAGCCTTCAGGCCTCATTAGCAGTGTTGCTGTCATCACTATTTCTACCTCATCATGTATGGCACACAGTTTATGTTTGTTTTACATATTCATTTGCTACACTAGGTTTGAAGTTGAATCTTCCTTAACAGTGTCCATAACCCTTTCCCTCTCCAGCACCTCTTCAATCTTTTAACACTTGTGTGCCTCACCCCTGCAGGATACAGCTGCAAGGGCTCACAGTTTAAGAAGAGCAGCCTCCCTTCACTGGAACAATGATCGAGAGGAGCAGGGTAAGGGTTTTCATCACTCTCCTTCACCTCCACCATTAAACATCCACAACTTTAACTATCACCACACCTCTGCTCCATCCTGTTGTTACCTTTCCCTTGGAAAGTCAGTGTTCAGAACACAACATGCATTTTCGAGAAGTCCTTTCATCTGTATGAGCCATGCTTGTGAATATGGTTTCTCAAGAAAGTCTGGTTAGGTTTCGTTGGTCCAAGGTCAAACGTCAAGGTCATTGTAACCTCAAAAATCAATTTCTTTGCTTTTTGAACATAATAGCTCAAGAATGTCTTGAGTTGAATTGTTTCAAGATTTGTACAAATGTTCACTTGGAAGCAAAAATGAACTGATATGATTTTGGTGGTCAAAGGTCAAAGTTCGAGGTCATGTGGCCTGACAAAACATGTTTTTGGCGACTTGAACATGATATCTCACGTTTGCCTGTAGGGAATTTCTTTTCTGACCAGCTGTCACCTGGATTTAAAGATTAAAGATTAGATTTCAGTGGTCAAAGGTCATGGTGACCTCATGACTCTGGACAAAAATGTATGTAGACTGAAACTGCAGTGGTGGCTGAAGCAGTGCAATCTAAGGCCGGTAATCCTAGTTTTTTTTAGTCTGTTATGATTAGTGGTATGGTGGTATGGCTGGACTCAGAAACACAAGCTGAATAGATCAATGACAATGACAAATGTGCTGAACAGAAAAATGTGCACAGGGAAGGCCTGACCCATAACAAAGGGAAACTATCAAAGCAAGGGTGGGGAAGGAACAGGGAGAGTCAAGGGGGCACAGAGCAGAGTGAGTTCGAAGGGATCCAGGGGATTTCCAGAGAATCCAGAAGGGTGGTTTAGCTGGGGAGGTGGCTGAGCGTGCCTGGAACCGAGCGTGAGTAGGTCATCCTGGCAGACGGACAAGACAGGGTTCGCGCCAAGCAGGCAGGCACAGAAAGAAGGCAGTGCATTCAATTATCATACTAGCAAGCAAGAGCTTGCCAAAGAGTGACTGTGCGTTCACATCTATGGTTCACATGCTTCTCGGAAGGTCCCATTTCCCTTGCTGAGAGATTTTTGTTCCGACTTTTTGTGTTCTCATGTGCCAGAATGTGGAAAAACATGTTTCCTGTAAACTTAATGTGTTGTATTTATGTGTTTAGGGCGTTTAAACAACACCTTGACACATCTTTTTAATATTTGCATGAAAACAAAGAACAAAGAAAAAGGATCAGGTGTGACCGCCTGATTAATAATTTAAAACCTTTGCACATTAATCATAAACACGTCTGTATTGTCTAAAAAGCCTCGTGTCACGTGCTTTTGAGAGATGGACGTGCAGTTTAAGTGACAATGGTTCACATGAGAATCTACTATTTGAAGCTGTAAGTACAATTATGTTAATTGGTTTCTAAGTTAGGAAAACAGCAATTCATGTGCCAACATTTTTGCAGACTCTCTGAGTTGTTGTTTTCCGACTTAAAATGCAGATCACATGAATTATCCCAGTCTGGGACTAATTTGTCCAATTATTCCGACACGAACCAAGTACCACGATATTCTGGCAAGGGGGTAGTGATCCAACCAGACGTTATGTACTGCAGTCAGGGGTGGTGTGGATAAGCAGATGGGGCACTGACAGGGAGAGGAGGCAATACGGCGACAAGGCAAACACACATACATGCCCAGAACCAGTAGGTGTATAGAAACCAGTCAGAAACTCACCATCCATATATAGTACAAAAGTGATAACACCTGAAAGTGTTAGAAATTGATGTTGTTAAAAATCAGACCAGCTGATTTAAGCATTAGATGTTATGTTGCTCCTGCTTTTACCATTACACCAAGTTTCATATCTCTACTCGCGGTGAGCATCCGTAGTGCTCAATTGGAAATTCAGAGAAACAATTTTTTTGAAATTCTCAGGAGTGAAATCAGGAAAAAACAGGTTGCTCTCGGCTTGAACGTCCAAACTTGTAAAAATTCTTAATATGTGAGTTGTCACTCTTTCCTTTTGTGTGTGTGTGTGTGTGTTCGCAGATGAGGAGGGGCAGCTCTTCTCGGTGCTCGATGACTTGTCCTGGCTGAAGCGCAGGAAAAAGCGAGCTGTAAGTCTCCGATCTCACTTAATGCAACAAATGTTAGTTCCACCACCCTTGACTTGCTGCACAGCGAGTTTACAATAAAACAAACTTTACAATATGTATGCTTATGCTTGAAATATACTAGTTATTGCTGATTGTCTCTGGTTTTGATTTGCAGATGCCTCGCAGTGTGTTTGAGGAGATCAAATATTTAGAGATCATGATTGTCAGTGACCACAGTATGGTACGTATTACCATTAAATGCAATAACAACAATATGAAATGCCTGCTTTGATTTTCTTTTATCCTTTCTGACTCTATATATATGTTAGTTTATTATATATATTTGTCAAAATTAATTCATATTTTAGATCATCTCTGCTTTTGTCCCACAACAGGGAGCAGTGTCAGTGAATGTGTCATGTTTGCATTTACAAATCACTCACTTATCTCTTCCTCATCTCCTCTTTTGTTCTTGTTGTTTGTGTCTGCAGTATAAACGACACAAGACCAAGCAGCACACGAGGAATTTTGCCAAGTCTGTGGTGAATCTTGTGGATGCTGTGAGTAAATGCTTAAGTTACATCTTGTAAAATGTGTTTCCGTTCTTTAATACAGATCTAGATCCATTTCAGAATGTACAGATCAACAATCCCCACTTGGTCCTGCATCCTGCATCTGTCCTGCTCCAAATTCTCATCCTCTTCCTGTGCTTCCTCTGTCTCTCTCTGCCTCCCTCTCTGTCTTTTTTTTTTCCTTCCATTGGCAGATCTTCAAAGAGCAGCTACATACACGTGTGGTGCTCGTTGCCGTGGAGATCTGGACCGACAAGGATCAGATCCCCATCAGCGTGAGGCCGCTGGAAATGCTGCGGGATTTCTCCAAGTACCGGCAGCAGAGCATCAAGCATCACGCAGACGCTGTGCACCTTTTCTCGTAAGCGAAACAAAACTCTCATTTCTTCATGTGCGTAAAAAAAAAAGTTGACGTTAGCAGACTTAACGATTTACATAGTATTTATTTTTCTCTGGATGTGTATTTAGTTTAATTATAAAAAAGGCATGTAAATGGAATAATTGGAAAAAATACTTGGCAAAGAACTGTTTAAGCCATCCATCCATCCATCCATCCATCCATCCATCCATCCATCCATCAAAAACCCACGCAGACAAGAGGAGAACATGCAAACTCCACACAATAAGACCCAGGAACCTACCAGGGTTCGAACCTCCTTGTTATGAAGGAGGTTGATGTTTTTGCTCTGTTGAAGTCATTTCTGTTGTACTTTATTCCTGCTGGGCAACATTGTCTTGTCATAGTTGTACTGTTTGTATTCTTTGTACTTCACTCTTTGTGTAACATGGCCTGATCCACATTTGATCACATATTATTCTCTTTGTTTGTCTTTGTAAGTTCACAGTGCTCTCATCACATCTGTGCTCACTGCAGCTACGTGTACAACAAACAGTGCTGTGTGTGCATGCATGGATATTTACCTCTGCCAAGGAGGTTATGTTTTCATCACCGTTTGTCTGAAACTACTGAACCGCTTATCTTGAAACTTGGTGGAACAGAGGGGTATGAGCAAAGGAAGGACACTTTAACTCTTGGAGCAGATTCGATTAAGGGGGGTGGAAGCGGGATAATTTTTTTTCACTTTCTTTAACATTGCAGGATGATCATTTTTCATCATTTTGGTGAATTACTCTGAAAATAATGCAGAGATCTTAATGTGAAAAAAAACTGTCAATAAACAGGTGAAATTTGTTGATCCAGTATTTTTAGGGGCATTATTTCTATTCAGTTACTGTAACAAAATTTCCTTTCAACTATATCAGAGAGTGGACATTTTTTCTGGATTTAATGTAAACAGTTTAAGGAAAACGTCTGTGTCCACGGTATATATAATATATGTATATACAATATGGGGATAAAATAGCCACCCTCTAAGTTCCCATTTAGTTATGTTACATCATGGTTTAGGCTTTTTTCAACTGATCTGATTCTCTATGATGTTTTTCTATCTTGCATCTGTTGTTCACACCTTCTTCTTTGTCTCCTGTTATTCTTGCAGAAATGTGACTTTCCACTATCGCAGAAGCAGCGCGGCGTACTTCGGGGGCACGTGCTCTATGAGCCGTGGGGTCGGCGTCAATGAGGTCAGATTTGCTGTCTTAACGTCTAGTGTCACAGCGTGTGATTGCGAGTGAATAATCTCCAGGTCTCTGTTGTGTGTGTCCACAGTACGGCACCACCGTGTCCATGGCAGTGTCTCTGTGCCAGAGCCTGGCGCAGAATCTGGGCATCCAGTGGGACCCAGCATCCAGGAGAAGTATACATGAAATAGACACTCTTATCTAGTATAAGATAGCCAGGGAGGGTGTTCTGTTTAGAGCCAAAATAACAAGGTTCAGGTCCTTCACATTCCCCCAAAAATCCCCTCACCCATGTGATATTCATGTCATTTTAGTTTCATTCAGGAGCCATGGTTAGGCGATGCTCGTCTTTCTCCTAGATCCACTGTGGTGGAAGGAACTCTAGTCCTCTATTAGTCCTTGATAACATCTAGTTCTTGAATTCACTTATTTGAAGTTGTTTTGGCCAAATTTGTCTGCCAATTGACTGTTATATAATTCCCTGAGGTTTTGAGATAAACGTCTCTGAGGTCTCTATTGTGTTTTTCCCCCCATATTTTTTTAAATGTCCAGTATAAAGTATTTCTCTAATTGTCCATAAGAGGTTTGTGGTTCGATCTGTTTAATTGGAGACATGGTTGTTTAAAGAGGAATGTTTCTTCAGAATTTATCAGCTCTAGTCTGTTCATTAGATTAGCTTCCATTGTATCGGTGTGACAGCAAATATCTCAAAACTTCAGCAAATACACCCAAATTGCTGGCGTGGTTAGCTACATACCATTAGCAAGGGCCGAACGTCTCACTTAGATGAAAGCAGCTTTTCCCTCTTAATTATATTTGAAAAATGCGGGGTTGATAGATATTTAAAGTCCAAACATTTCAATGTCTTAAATCATTCACAACAGCAGATGGCGCCTGTAAAACATAAAAGGTGCCTCTGCAGCTGAATGCCAGGAGTGACAGATGGAGAGATGCACAGATTGTCCTTGAAGAAGTTGTCCAAGAGTTAGATGATGTAGAGTCAGGATATATGCCGTCAGCGTTTAATATCACAGTGCTTATTGAGGCAGTGTCGTCAAACAGATGCCATGTAGGAGATGCTTGATTGGAAAGTGTGAGAAAAGAAATGATCTTTACAGAAAGCTGCGCAAATCAGGTGCTGAATTCAGTTCACTCTGATTCTCTATTAGTGGAAATATAATCATATGAATATACTTTATTTAAATATTCAATCTTGAATGTAATTTCTTTTTTCTGCACAGTGTTACATCTCGCTTAATCTCTGTGGTTTTAACTGTTCTCTCGTTCTTATTCGCAGAGGAATGTGGTTGTGCTGACACGTGGACGGGCTGCATAATGGAGGATACTGGGTAATGTCCAACATGTCCCTTTGAGACACACACACACACACACACACATACATTCATTAATGTAGTAGGGAGTGTGGAAATGATGTTATCAGACTTTTAATCTGAAGATGTGGTAGATAGATGTGCTGACATATTTTTCATCTTTCAGAAACACTATACCCTTGTTGTTTTTGCAGTGTTATAAACAGTTTAAGTAGTCTAGGTATCTGGTCAGCAAAAGTACATGTAAACCAGTGAGATGATATGTACAGTATCGCTGTTTTAAGACATGAACTCCGGTCCGGACTTTCTGCAGAGTTTGCCCATCACACATTCCCCGTTCAGACACGTTCACAACAGATCTGGAGCATTCAGGTGAGGGGTGGTGCATCAGGCAGGATAAACGTGCACATTTCGCTGCATTTCAGCAATGGCGCCTGCCCTTGTCACCAACAGCTCTCTTGATCTTCGTAGGTGTCTTCTACGAGTAAGGCACAGCTCTTTCATTCTGAGATTTTTATTTTATTTAATTTTTTGCCCCCGTCGCGGGTAAGAAACGTCATCAACACGCCCACCCACTTGCCGTGAACCCTGCGGAGGATCTCCTGCTGTTTTCTCACATCGGCTTCTTTGGACTTTCTGCAGAGTTTTTACCAGGGGGCTGGCTGGAGAAAGTCCGGAGAAGGTCCAGAGCCTCTCAGACATTTGCGTTCACACATACACGTCCTCTGGAGAATGTCCGGAGATTATCAGTGCATGTCTGAAAGCAGCTTATGTTAACGCCAGGTATAGATAGGATCTGTCTGACCCAAAATTGTATTTAATGAATTTGTTTCCTCTGTACACACACACACTGTTTTGTTTTTGTCTGCTTCCAGTTCTGGTTAATTATCACCTGATATTCTTTCTCCTCAGTGTCCAACGACCACGGAAATTCTCCAAATGCAGCATCTCGGACTACAAGGAGTTCCTCTTGAAAGGTGGAGGCTCTTGTCTGTTTAACAGGCCGACCAAGGTTAGAGGCTGCGCCACTCTGCCCCTTTCCTCACGTGTCACATGTCATAAATCTCACCTTATCCTCCAAACGCTCTCGTCCTCTCTTGTGCAGCTGTTCGAGACAACAGAGTGTGGGAATGGATTTGTCGAGGTGGGAGAGGAGTGTGACTGCGGAGGGAGAGCGGTGAGTGTCTTTTTACTTCAGCGAGTCACGTCTGTTTGCTGTCGTCGTGTTTGCTCAGATGGGTGAAGCTTGTTCCCTGTTTGTTTGCAGGAGTGCTACAAGGAATGCTGCAAGAAGTGTTCCCTCTCCAACGGGGCGCACTGCAGCGACGGCCCCTGCTGCAATAACACATGTCTGGTAGGAGCTTTGCATTATCTTAAAGATCTAGAGCACAAAATTTGCATTTGTGAAACATGAATTTTGACTTCTCTTATCTTTTCTTGCCAGTTCTATCCACGAGGTTACAGTTGCCGCTACGCTGTGAACGACTGTGATATCTCAGAGACCTGCTCTGGAGACTCTGGACAGGTGTTTTTGTGTAGCACTGCAACATTTCTTTATTTCAGCTTATCTCTGTCATTCTTTGCTTTTTTACATTAATGCGCATGGTTATAAAGTCACATGTTAATCACTTTCATTCCAGTGCCCTCCCAACCTACATAAACAGGATGGTTACCTCTGCCAGGTCAACCAGGTACGCAGACTGATGGATCTTTTTACTTCTCCAAACAAGAGCACCCATGTACCAGAATAGCAGTTTGGAGGCAGCAGACAGAAAATGTAAATAATTCATTTCATTTCTCCTTCAACCGTCTGAAGGGTCGCTGCTACAATGGAGAGTGCAAGACCAGAGAGAACCAGTGTAAATACATCTGGGGGTCAAGTAAGATTAACACTTCACATTAGCACAGTATCAGAGTGTCACTGGTGTGGCCGGGGGCCGCGCAGCATTTCAGCCCTGCTCTCTGTTCTTCAGAGGCCGGAGGCTCCGAGAAGTTCTGCTACGAGAAGCTCAACACGGAGGGCACAGAGAAGGGCAACTGTGGGAAAGATGGAGAGAAATGGACCCAGTGTAGTAAACAGTGAGTTCTAAAGAAAGATCAAATTACATTAACAATGTTTTTTCACCCATACAGGTCAGAGAGGTAGGACTGTCTGTTTCTGCATGGAGGCCGTTCCCTATGATCTTTTATTTGTGACAAGTGAGGAGAGAAGTTTTGAATTCAACCAGTAGAGGGCAACAGAGAGAATGAAAGATGTTCATCGAAAAGCTTTTCCTCCTGCAGTTTTGTTTTAATGTTACGTAGCCCACTGTGCAATACTCACAAAAATGCAGCCTCTCACTGTTATTACATATATATTTGTCCTTATTATGTCTTATATTTACTGTATTATGTACAATATTGTTATGTCCTCATATTGAGCATTCTTATTTTATATTATTGTATTTTTTTAAATATGATTATTATTATTATTATTTCTTGTAATACTTACTTCTTAAACATTTTTGAATTAAATTTCAATAGGCCTGGACCACAGAGTTTACATTTTTATTTCTTTACAAACATGAAACTGCAGCTGTTTTAGAGCAGTATTGGAGAAGTATTCGACTATGTTTTCAATTATGAGTTTCCTGTCAACAACTTTATTTCAGTTTTTTGTTGCCATATTATAATTTTGCCAGCAGAAGTGATTCCAGTTCGGTTAACTGTGAAGGGACCATCCAGTAAAACTAGTCAATTTTGTACATGTAGCATATTAACTTACAGCAAATGTTGAAATACAAAGAAGTGTAACTTTAAATTAAATTATTAAAATGAAAATAAATAGCTGTATCAAAGTTAAATATAATAATGTCGTTAAAAAAGTCAAGTTTATTTATATTGCATGTTTCATATGACAGGCATAGTACTTTAGGATGAAAAGTAAAGATACACAAGATGAAACACATGAGATGAAGGTGAATAAAATCAGAAATGATCAGAAATTTAAAAAACATATAATAATAATAATAATAAAATATAAGTATAAAATGAAAAGTAAATAAGTTAATTTTTTTTATTCATAAAAACAAATGATAAAAATGTAAAAAAGAAGACGAGAAATATTTCAGTAAAAACAGAGAACCATAAAAATAAAGCATAGCTAGATGTTTTTTAATGAGAGGGCTGGTTGTAAAAAGATGGGCCTTAACACAGAATTTTAAGTGGCAACAGAAGGATAAAAACCTGACCAGTTATAATTTATACTAAGTAAAACACCGTTTTCAGTACAGATGAATGTCTGCTTGTCTTTTCCAGTGACGTGTTCTGCGGTTACCTTTTGTGTACGAACATTGGCCGCAACCCACGCATCGGAATGATGAAAGGGGAATTAACCACCATTTTCTTTACCCAGAAACATGGGCAGATAGATTGCAGGTAAATTTATGTTTACTTTATCACTTAAGCTGTTCATGTACTTGAAATTCCCTTCCTCACCTCTCCTCTGTCGTTCTCCCCATTTCCTTCCCTCCCTCCTCTCCTCAGTGGGGGCCACGTCCTTTTGGACGATGATACTGATTTAGGCTACGTGGAGGATGGGTCTCCCTGTGGGCCGTCAATGATGTGCCTTGACCACAAGTGTCTGCCCATCCAGTCACTCAACATGAGCACCTGCCCCAGTGGACCTAATGGACAGGTGTGCTCTGCCCATGGGGTGAGTCCCAGTTCACACTGACCCACAATTTACGCTGCACCCACTGAGGTGCAACGTAAATTGACGAGAAACGGAAACAACACATCTGGAGAAAAGATGATTCTCTATGATTCTTCAGATTCTCAAACTGAAAACAAACAAACATGGCAGCTGTTCTGCAGATGCCAAATTTAATCTAAACCACACCAAAGTCATCTTCCAAATAAAGTATTGGCAAACTTGTTTGTGCATTTGCTCAACAATGCTTTTGTAGATTGTAGTTGTTCACAAGGGCTGTGATGAGGCAAATAATTTGTCCCATCATCAGTCAGCTCGTATCTAACTAAGCCTGATTTGCTCATAACCTGCTACAGTTCATCTGTATCGTCCTTGTTCACAGCTGACATTTTAACATTTAATTAAACAGGATGTTCAGATTACTGCGACTTCCTGTACAGACTGAGTTTCCGCACCCTGACAGCCAATCACAGTTTGTACATGCAGTTCTCAGGAGAGGTCAAATACAGCAACCCTAACTCTAACCCTAGTGAAAGGTAATGACTCCATAGTAGCTCTCAGTTGGCCAACTCGCCACACATCTTGATCTTTAACTGTTCGTTAAGACCATGGACTTTATATAAAAATGGACGACACATCTCCACTTCCTCGCACTATCCAGAAACGAAGCCAAAATATCCCAGATACGAAGGCTGCCATCTTTTCTGCGTAGTATTGAGGTCCTGCACTCGACAATTGAGAGTCAGTCTCAGGTGTCGTCCACCGTGTTTGTATAGCATCAAATAACGAATTCAAACCAAGAGTGTAGGTTTATGACCTATACTGCAGCCACTAGGCTTTACTTTTGGGGGGGCCGACATGTTGTCCATCTTTATATACAGTCTATGGTATAAGTGTTTATGTGGAGGCATGTGTTATCTGTGGATGAACAAAAACCTAAACATGTCCAGTGTTGAGACAGCTTCTGGGGTTGTTGTGTGTCAGCAACTTTATTTAAAGCTCTCGCGTGCCCGTCATCACCTCATCTGTTTCTGTTTCATTCGTACAGGTGTGCAACAATGAAGCCACATGCACGTGCGACACCACCTGGGCAGGGACAGACTGTAGCATGCCTGACCCGCCTAAAGAGCCTGAGGCCACTCAGGACGAAGGGCCCAAGGGTCGGTTTCCACCTCTTTCAACCTCTGACATCTGATAGAATAATGAATAACACACAAGTTCATATGCACTGGTTAAATTCAGCCAAGATTCACCCTGACATATGAGTAAATACTGTATATTTTGTCCTCCTCAGTCACACGGCTAGAGCCGAGTCAGCACAGATTCCTAGATGTGTGAGTTTCTCAGGTGAACTCGAGACTTTACATGTAACGTAGCAGCCGAAGGTGAATATGAAAGCAGTGTTGCATTTGATTAGTTTGATCCAGATGATGACAAAACACACTATTCAGCTGTACACCTGATGGTTTGCCTATAGGGGAGACGGGGAGGTGGCTAAGGGGGCGGGAGTGTCACAGAGGGGAACCGTTTCACTTCATCCTTGCCTCTGAAGCAGAAGCCTGCTGTTTGTTTTTGACAGGGTGGTAATAATTGCTCCTTTTCCCCTCTGCACAGTGAGCGTGGCCACTAACAGGCTGATAGGGGCAGTAGCAGGGACCATTCTGGCCCTGGGGGTGATTTTTGGAGGCACAGGGTGGGGAATAGAGTAAGCATCTTTAACCCTTTCACAGCTCTTCCTCTCATAGTGGTGCCTCAGTGTGCGGGCGGTCTCGTGAGCCGGCCTGAGCCCGTGTGTGCGTCCCGGTGGCTTTGTGTTTTTCTTGTGTGTTGGTGATGAACATATAATTGTCATGTTATTGGATGTTTTCAATGTTGTGTGATTGATTGATGGATTCCCCTTCCTGCCTCCTCCTCCTCCTCCTCCTCTCCTGCCACTTCCTGTCGTTCCCCATTACTACCAGCCTCTCTCTCATCCTCCTTCCTCCTCTTCTTATCCCGTTTCTTTCTCTTCTTCTTAGTCGTTATGTGGTTGCTCCTGTGATCCTCTCCTTTCTGGGGCATGTGGGGCATTTAGATGGAAAACAGTCCTGAGAAGTGTCCAGTTAGTGACCTGGCTTGTAAGTCAGTGGTAGGCTGTGTGGTGACTGGGACCCCTAAAAACATTTTTCTACTGCCACATATACACAGCACCTGCCGATCTCTGCTTAAATACACCTCTACAGTGATGGATACCCAGGGTCTAGTCTCGTGCACAAACAGACCACTGATAATCCCTATGTCAACTGACACCTGATAAATGTAAATAATCCCAGCGCCTCTAACTTCATTATCTTCAAGATTAAAGGGGGCTGAAAAGCATGCAAAAAACATCTCTTCAGACTCAAGTCATGTTACTGTGATAGTATACTTCTGGTTATGTTTTCTGTTCCATGTGAAATCGTCATTGTACAGTTACGTGTTATTGATACAGTAAGTGAGTGCAGAAACTCATGTCTTTTTCCCCATAACCTTTTACAGGTCCTAGTGCCACCAATCTAATAATAGGCTCCATCGCCGGAGCCATCCTTGTGGCTGCCATAGTGCTGGGGGGGACTGGATGGGGCTTTAAGTAAGCAACACGCCGCATGCCTCTCCTGCTCTAACTCTAGCATCCCTGCTGCTTCTAGACACCAGGGTTTGAGCTTCTGCTATCGAATACGGACACCCGGGTGGACAATGCAAAAGCTTTTCATATTGAATAATGTTTTTCTTAAAAGTGTGAGAGCACTGAGACGAACATGTTTGACATGTTTCTGATCATGTTTCTTCATCCAGCGTACACTCCTGGTGGTTTTCCTGAAGAGGGCGGGGTATCGACGTGTACATTTGGAGAGACACTAGGTGTCGTCTGTGCGTCAGTAGCAGAACCTCAAACTGATTGGACGGGCAGAGCTCAATGCTTGACGTGCATGTTCAGTGAAGGACCTAATAACAGAGATAGAGGGGGATTAATATTGTTAACAGCTAATGGTTTAAAAAATATTGTGTTTGAGAGTATTAATAAGTTAAAGTTTTACTTCCCCTCTTAAATGCAACAATAGGCCTAACATATCTCTGTGTAGCCAGGATATGTACTTGATTGTACAATAGATTATGTTCAATAAGTTCCAATCTACCAATTATTAGCCTGATGTCTTGAGCAACAGGGGTGTTACACATTTTAATGATAAAAAGGCCAAAGGAGTCAAAGAGAAATATAATCCTGCAGCCACCAAAGCATGCCAGGTAGCAAAGCATCATGTTTGTCACCAAAACAAAAAAAAGACAGAAAAAAAAAAAGACGAAGAAACAAAACATTTCTGCATGTTGACTTGTTGACTCGGAGGAGGTCAGTTCATTGCACAAAGGCTGAGCCAAACCCACAGTGATTTGGTCCAGGGTTGTCCTGCTCTCACCACTTCCATGATCTTTTCCTCAGTCCGTTACTGTTTGAGGGTGAGACTTTAAATGGAGTGGTGAGAGCGACAGAGAGAGAGAGAGAGAGAGAGACACTCACACAGAGAGAAGCCAGGACGTTTTTGTTGGTCGCAGCCTTTGTGCCATGGCTAGCCACACCCACCTGGAGGGCCAGGCTGCACCCCTAGAGCAGAGCAGGACCTCTCTCGGACCCGCCCACACCGGCTGCCATTGCTGCCTGCTTCACAGACCTGGTACAGACACAGCGCATCGCACTGCATGAACCACGCACAGCAATAGTGCCACCCTCAACTGGCCTACTATTGGAACTGGTGCATGACAGAGTGATAGAAGCCCCACAACAAGCCACAGTACGGGGAGGTTATACATCACTCCTGTTGTCGTATTCGTTGTCGTTCCACTGTTGTGGTAGTAGTTATTGTTGCTTCTGCTGCTGTGGTTGTCGTTTATGTGGTTGTCTCCTCTTTCCCTCCTTTTATAGAGTATATTTTATGTTAGCTCTATCCTCCCAGATGGTTATGTTTTTTGCGTGGAACTAATGTCTTTCCCATCAAAACTGGTGATGAGACATGTCGCCGACACTTTCTCACCTTGTAAACTGATGTTGCACGCACAAGCCAGGCAGCACTTGTCTGCCAGAGGGCAACAAAGGATATTTATCTTCACACAGCTTCAATATTCAAAGGTCAAATTCAATTTTATCTCACTAAATTGAGTGGACGTTTTTATGTAGGTCACTTCTATCCAGTCCTCTTGTGTTTACACAGAATAATTGGAAGCAGATTGGATCCTAGACCAAAATAATCTCTTGGTCTTCAGCGTGGTTTTGCAATATAAAGAGAAAACCGTACAAAGCTTGTGAATATAAATACCTTTGACCGTCTCTGCAGTCAAGGTCGAACTGGTCAACGTGGGCCAGCCTTTCCTCACTTCAGTGTCTTCAGCATCTTGATCTTGGAAGTCCTCAAAAAAAGAAATTGCATAGATAACAACAGTGAATGTTGTCATCTCATTTCACTGAATACAACAGAAATGTTTAAAGCATTTGCTTGTGAGTATGACTGTGAACTGAAGAGATGAGTGCAGATGCTTGTCCAGGTTGCACTAGCTGTGTTGACAGATGTGACCATCGCACGCACTGACTCTTGTTTCTTGTCTCCCAATAAGAAATGTGAAGAAACGGCGGTACGACCCCAACGCCTCAGCCATTTAACCCAGGGAGAGATGGCAATCACAGACGGACTCCTCCAAGGCTTCCTTAGTTGGCTACCTGACAGCTGGACTGCACTTACTGCTGCTGATCTTTGGCATTAGATTTACTTGAACCAGACATAGTGGACATTTTAACAAATTCCATCGTAGTGACATAAGAAACGCAGCCTTTTTCGACATCACCTCACTCATGTAACGACCCCACCCGCCCACCCACTCACCCTGATCTGACAGAGCTCCTCTTTAATCCTTTTAGTGCCAGTGCACAGGCGTTCAGGCGGAATCCACACCACTCTCTCACCTGGCATGACTATCCGCACAAAGCGTGCTGCTTGCTGGCCCCCCCGGCATGAAGAGTCCTCTTTACAGGGCTCTGCATGGCTACGAAAGCTATGAATATACCGCAAAAAAACCCAACAAAAAAACATACAAAGAGAAAAAAATCCAACAGAGGAGATAGCCTCGTTAAAAAACAAACTCAGTGGAAAGCTGGTCGAAGCTCCTATAGTTCACTTTTAGGTGCTGTAGATGAATAAAGGAGGCTGCATGTGAGGACCTACAAGGGCAGTGCAGACCACATAGTGAATGCACACCCACACACACACAATTGTACATAAATAAGGAGTTCAGGTTTGGAATTATCAGCATATTTTCAAAGGACATCAATTGCTTCTGTTTTTATCTTAGCATGTTGTATAGCGGGTGTTTTTGGCAATGTTACGGGAAAAAAAGGAAAAAGAAAAAAACTGCACTTATGATTTGGGCCTAAAGTTTTCGCCGCACGCTGCACAGCCGGCTGGGATTGTCGGGGCTGAGGTCAAAGGTCAGATCACACCTCAGCGGACAAAGCGGCTGTGGTGTCGAGGAGAAGCATGTCAGTTCTAGAGGGATTCGGACTGAGATCGCAATCACGAGATCCCCCCCCCCCCCCCTCGAGTATCTTCAACAGTGACTCAAAAGCCAAAGATCCAATCACCTGAACATATGGATGTTGTTGCACACAGAGCACTTTCCCCTCTCTGTCTGCAGCCAGCGGTGCCTCTCCTACTGCTGAGGGCATGAAGTCTTTCCACGCAGGCACTCACCTGTCCAGCCAGGTCTTACTTAACAGTCCTCATCAACACCCACTATACTGGCTTAGCCTTTCGCTCTCATTACCTCTTAATAGAAGATCAAGATCCGCTCTACTGGTAACGCTGCATGCAATCACTATAGTGGGCTTATAATTCTATATGGGAGTCCCCAAAATCTGCAACAAAAATATGCTACAAAAAGGTAGGTGCATGTCAACAACAGAAAACATTTAACTTTTATTTACTATGCAAAGAGAGATATTGCACAAAAAGTATGGGTAATAATGATATCGATGTAGACATGGAATTACAAGAAAACGTCTGCTTATCAGCTACTATCTTTTGTATCTGGCCACTCCTACACGTCTTGTTTTATTTCGCTTCAACGTACTCAAATTACGAATGGAGAAATAACATTAAGAAAACAACAACACTGGATTAATATTTCAAATGATAAACATGAGAGCACCCTTTTACATTTGTGGGACTGAAAAATCATTTTTGTGTGTTTTTCATTGAGTCTGATGTTTTTAATCACACACGTGTACACACACACACACACAACACACTGTATGGTGCCTGTACATATCGAGGCCTGAACAGTTTCCTTGTGCAGGGCTATTATTTCCCGTCCAGCTGATAGTTGGTGTGTTCCAGGTGCTGCCATAGCACTGGCATCGTTGTAATCCTCCATGTTACTCATCGTCTGGTGTCCCTCTCTCACTGCAT
The DNA here is from genome assembly GCF_022539355.2 of Hippoglossus stenolepis. Lineage (NCBI taxonomy): Eukaryota > Metazoa > Chordata > Actinopteri > Pleuronectiformes > Pleuronectidae > Hippoglossus > Hippoglossus stenolepis. The sequence continues at coordinate 13,779,337 of NC_061495.1, read as the reverse complement.
CATGTACAGTTGGACCGATGAATAAACGACTGACAAATTTTATCTGTGCTTCGCTTTCTTTCTCCGTCAAATTCCCACTGACCTGATTTCATCTCCTGGAGTCACACTGCTGCAGAAACATGCAGCAGAATTTGTACAATTAATGATCTTTGCAAAGGTCAACATTAAGTTTATTACTGTATTTATGAACTCCTTTTCTCTTAGATTTAAAGATGACTTCAAAAGCTCAGTTATTGTATAATAACATAAACAATAAGGTGCCTGCAGGCTAAACAAAGATTGTAACAAATGCAAAGTAAAGATGATCAATTAAACGGGTGAATTTGTGGAATAGTTTTCAAAATAACATTTTTAAAAAGTGATATATTACAGTTTTACAAAAGAAAAAATAAAATTGCTTTCGAATTTAAAAAATGTAAGATGTTTAATAAATAAATATCTGAGATATAAACACGTTATGTGTATGAATTTTGTTAAGAGGGTATAATACACAGCAATATAACTATATATCAATGGATTTAATCAATAGAGACTTTGCTCTTCACCCTTTCTTTGCTTCCAAAACCAAAAGGACTTATAACCAAGACTAATTAAAAAGACTATTAAGTGAATATTTTATGTATTAACATGTGTATTTGAGTTGTATTCCCCAACAATTACCAAAATAAAATAAGCCTGATTTACATCTTAAACATATTAGTAGACTACATTATTTGACCACAGGATATATTACTGCATTGTTCTTGTTTCAGTCAGGGCCATTACCTTTAAGCCTTTTATCCACAGAGGCACTGTCATAGCCCCAGTAGAGAATTCATCAACTGATCATTTGCAGATAAAATGGCAGGTATATCAAAAAGTGGAGGAGACCAAACCAGTGATAAAAGGAAAGGGAATATTGGTCTCATCAGATTGACTTAAACACTATTGACACAAATATTGCTGTATGTTTTCTGAGGGATTATTATTTCAACAATTTAGCTATAAACTTAAGCAGCCTATTGAAACTTTGTATTGGTTATTTTATTTCAACTGATAATTATGTATGTTTAGATAACGGTTATTGAGTTATTTTTATATTAAGCAAACTTAAAAATTATTATTATAGTTTATAGTATATAGTTGTTTTTTTTAATCAAACTGTGCATTCAATTTTTTTCCTATTAATTGAGCCACTCCTCAATCCACATACCCGCTGGCAGCTGTAATAGTAGTGCCCCCCCTCCCCCCCAGAACAAATACCACTGGTTGGTAAATCACTGATATAACCATGGGTTGATTAGAGTGTAGAGAAAAGATCACCCATCTTTGAAATGTTTTTTCATCCATAACATCCGCTGACCAATAATAATTTCGAATTTTTCTCATTTAATGATAATAATTTGTACCTTAATGCCGCACTTCTGTTCCAGAGACATCCTAGCATTAAATTTTGTGTCTCAATATGAAAATGGTATTTCTTTGAAAGTTATAATTTAGGCCTTGTAGCGGAAAGTGTGAATGACTGCGTAAGAAAACCACCCTGTACATTTAGCGTCTGCCTCCCACTGCTAAAGTAATTATATTTGAGATCAAGTATGCATGTGACATTTCAGTAAAAGCATAGAAATGTAACTCGTGCACTGTTCTCTGGAACACCATTCATCACTGAGCCTGTTTTTACAGACAGGAGACCTGTGCAAGTTTCTGGGGTCAGACTGCTTATGTTACGTGCTTGCTCTTCATCCTGAACTGAAAATGTAAGTCCTAGATTTGCATTAAGCTCAACATACCACATTGCATTAAACCTCTGAATAAAGACTCTGTAATATTATTTAAAAAGAAAAATAGATTTTGGTGGAGGATACGGTCAGAAAAATTACATTTGTTTTTAATTTGAGCAAAATTAAATTTGACTACCACAGACTGGAGAAGACTTAAATCTGAATTTTAGAAAGCATTTTGCACAATAAGGTGGATTAACTGGTTAGATGATTAATCGATAACAGCAAATTAAATGGCAACTTTTTAAAAAAATTGATCAATCATATAAATCATCTACAAGTGTCCAAAAAGTGACCACTTACTGATTGTCCTTTTTTTACATGATAAATTGAATTTCTTTGGGATTCAGACTCTTGGTCGGTAATAAAAAGAAACCTGAAGATGTCCAATTGGGCTACAGTGAATAGTGATTCACATTTGCATTATTTTCTGACATTGTAAAGAACAACAAATAGATTAATGAAGAAAATAACCAGCAAAATAATAATGAAAATATGTAATCCTTTGAATCAATAGCTTTTCTTTGTGGCATCAAAATCAGTCCAGACATGAAAGTTAAACACAATTTCTCTTGTTGAGCAGGATCTTAAACTAGAATTCCCTTTATCGATGAAAAGTGCTCACAAAAAACTATATATTTTTCCCATTTAATAATAATGTGTCATTCAACAGTTAGATTTGCTCCAGCTCCAGCAGATGTTGAACATTTTGCTCAGTGTACAACAATATATATGAGATGGAATATTAACAATACCGAGCCTGTCATTAATCGGTCTATTCTACCTGTAAATGAAATGCAACCAAAACACGACAAAAACTGAGACGTAATATAAGTGCAGTCGCTTATCAAACCAGTGAGTGAAAGCATGAAGCAGCACGGTTACACTAACTCTGCGCAAAGGAGGGAGGCACTGACGTCAATTAACAGCCAACAGATATTTACCAAACTCCAATAAACATTAGAGTGTGGTCAGTGCGCCCAGCTTTAGTGGTAAGTGCATTATTTGATTATAAAAACTAGTCTGACTGCTTTTTATCTAGGTTCATATTTTAATATTTTATAGTTTGTATTTAGGTATGATCTGCACAATATTGCCTTAAAAAAGAATTAAGATTGAGAAATGTTTAAGCTCAATGTTAGGATATATGTTATATATATATATATATATATATATATATATAACTATTTGTAAGTGATGTATGTGATATTTTATGTGTTTTGTGAAGAATCAAACCTGATCAATAGTCTGCATGCTGCTCAATATTAAAGTGAACTTTCTGCGTTGTGTCCTGTGCAGATGGTCCCTGTGCTCCTGAACGCACCGTTGGCCGCAGTGTTTATACTGAGCTCCATGTGTGCCGTGCCGCTCCGGGGCCAGAAGCCGGGTCAGGTGGACCCCCTGGCGGCCCAGCGCTCCAACCCGAAGTGCTGGGACTCCTCCTCGGCGCTGCTGCTGGAGATGCGCTCCCCGAGGATCGCAGACACGGTGCCCGCCTTCTGGGACCTGATGGTTTTCCTCAGGGCGTCAGACAACAGCAAACACACGGATCTCTTCTGGGACCTGGCCCGGGTCTTCTGGGACATGTACGTGGACTGTGTGCTGTCCAGGAGCCACGGCCTGGGCCGGAGACACGTCACCGCCGTACACTCCCTCATCACTGACAGTGAGTGACAAATACACACACTTTGTACTACACCTAAATATTTGTACTTAACAGTGGGACCTGGTCTCTCATGTTTGTGGCAAGAATACAAGGGAGATCATTTGGTTCAGTAAGTTGCCAAATGTATAAAGTAAAGTCGTTTAAATCTTTATTTATTTTTGTTTTTTAATCTTTCTCAATACCTATAAGTCAAAATGGCCATTCTTTGTTTATGGTGAAGAAAGTAAATATTTTGCTGATTACTTCCATATTCTTCAATCCTAATAACTGTGAATCCTCGTTGATACACACCGTCTCAAACCCCTACTTGGAGTTTCTCAAATCTTGCATCTAAAATAAATATTTGTAATATTATATTTGCTGCACATTCTTTACATCACAAATTCTACAATCAAACTTTCAGATTTACACCTGTAAAAGACATTGTATACCTATTCATACAGATCTATTTGATCTTAAATATGAATATTTTAAAACCAAGTGTCAGCCATGAAACCTTTTTAAATGATGTATTTAATGTTATACAATTTTAAATCCTGCTTTCACTCTTGCTGCAAACAAGAAGAAAAGGTGGGAATACCTACCAGCCAGTCAGATAACCTGTATTTACCCACGCAGTCGCACTGAGGGTAGACATAAACCTTGCTTTGGGTCAAGAGACTAAAGCACAACAAGTCCTGTTGCCTTGCGGTTAAATGTATACTTCAGTTCTCTTACAACTGTGGGTCTGGGGCTGCTCTCTTAGTCTGATGCTCAAAAGGGCTGAGGAGGGGGAATTATTATCAACATTGATGAGTCCTCCGGTGACACGGTGGATCTCATTAGCTGAAGAATTCATCCCTGAAGTATCGGTGCGCTCTCTCCGCACACTGTCGACCTTGTGAGCCCTGAGCAGGACGGAAACCCGCTTTGACCCTAAACCTAATTGCCTTTTGTGAATATGAGTTACGTCGGTTTCATGTTAGCTTTGATTCAGAGTTGGGGTCATGACTCATGATGGTGCTACAGCTGTGGTGTTGCATGAAAGGTGACAGAACAGTTTGACCACGGTGCAGTAAAAGTTATCTGGCCTGGATATATGACGTATAGCCTATATCAAAAAGGGTTTTTGCAGATGTGGCTGACTGGAAAAATGCTGTTTTCCAATAAATGATGTTTCGTGCTTTGCCTTCTTCTCTGTGTGCGTGCTTGTGTCCTCCATAGAGTCCTTCAGGTTCAACAGCTCCGGCTTGAACTCTCAGTCGTGGCTCAGCGTCAGAGTGAGACGCAGAGGACACATGAAGACCCTGAAGACCAAACCCAAATCAAACAAACATTACCACAAATAATTCACCAGGTTTTTACTTCACAATCTTCATCAATATTTTTTTCCTTCTGAACAAAACATGTCACCATTATCATCTATCCCTGAGGGGACATCACTACATGTTTACAGTTGAAAGGTAGTTTTGAAATTAATTTTTTCCCCTATAAATTTTTATTTCATGTATAATTTTCTTAAAGTGGTTGTCATAAACAACAAAATCCAACTTAAAACCAAACCAATTTAAGCTCGCAAGTTTAATTCCTCCCCAGCTGTTTCCTGATATTGAAATATATCAGTTTTAATGAATACATATATTGATGATGAAGTTTGTCCTGTAGAAATTAGGCAGCAGCTAAATCCATTATTGTCTAACCTAGAAAAGTAGCAGTAGTTAACTTTGACTAAAGTGGAAAATGAAATTACACAAATCTAAATGTTTTAAATTATAGTTAACACATTTTTTAATACATCCATGCTCCCCCCATGCATTTTTTTAGCTTAACATTGTATACAATTGTGATTTGTTGACACACTATCATATTTTCATTATGTTACTGCACAATTACGTGCCATGATAAATGAAAATATTGGACTCAAACATCAATTGACCACCTTAGGGTTTTGAATCAGCACATCTTGAAGACTATTATCACTTTATACTGCATTAGGAAAACGTAAAAAGTAAGTTAAGTTTTCATAATGTTGTCCTTTTTTATAGTTTGTGTTTATGTAGTTCTAATCCTCTCGTTTCTGTGTATTAATAGTGATACTCCACGAATAAATGCATTGTTGCTATGGTTACCTGCAGCTTAATACACATTGCACACCACTGTACCCAACTTTTTATTTTTTGTGCTTTATTTGAAAGCTTTTTTTTCATATGTTCTTGTGATTTACCCCAATCAGAATCAATGCAACAGTGTATGAACAATAGTGGATTCTTGTCAAAACTGTCATTAAATGTTTGTTAGTTAATTTATGTGCATTTTATGTGCAATAAAAGAATGTATCATAATTGTAGGTGGTTTATCCTTGACTCATTCTTTTTATTTTATGAAATTATATATAATAAACAATATTTAATTCAAATAGAAACATTTTATAAAATAATATTATTTAATTATTGATTAAATTATCTACCAACATCTGCTGGTGATTGAATTAAAACTGTAATTTTGGCACAGATCCAGATTACAAAATAATGCATCGATCTTGATGAATAAAATCAGGCATGTTGAGGGGACTGATATTTATGGGTGTGTGCAATTTGGTGCAAATCCAAATGAGTGCCACATTAGTTTGAACTAAGACTAAATAAATCACATCTTGACCCCTGTTTGACCCTTAATATGCTGTCAATACATTCTGGCTCACAGTGGCCATTCTATATTCAACTAAATATAGTCGAATGGTTATTTTAATATTTGTGTAAATTAGAAATCAGAAGGTAGAGCGGGTCGTCCTCTAACTAGAGGGTTGGTGGTTTGATCCCAATCTCCCCCATGCTGCGTGCCGAAGTGTCCATGGGCAAGATACTGAACTGCTGACAGTGTGTGAGTGATGTGTGATAGAGAAAGTGCTGCACTGTAAGATTGTGTACTCTACCGCGCTTTGAGTGGTCATCAAGACTAGAGAAGCACTTTATGAACACAGAACATTCAGCATCTACCTGCTGGGTCACTGGGGAAAATACAAATCCAGTCAAATATCAACTGTTAGTTTGGGAAGTTAAAGCTGATTGTCTGAAACTGAGCTCATAGTTGAACCTGGATTTTTGACAGGAAGTATCACCTGATGTTCCTGATCCTGACGTCACGGCCTGCTCCGGATTCTGCGCGCTGCTGACTCATGTCCAAATAAGGGCATGCGCATCACACAGGTGTCGTGTAATGCACATGCCCCCCCCCCGTGAAACATGATCCAGGCTCCGTGATTGGTTGTCAGGCTGCCAGACAGGAAATGTTCAAATATCGTACCCGAGTATTTAAAATGATAAAAAGATCGTACACGATTCACATCTGAGAAAACAATAACAATAAATAAAAAATACAAATACAAAATGAAATTATCTTAAAATAACGATAATAAGCGTTCATCTGGTAACTTTTTTTTACTTTCGGTTTGTACTTGCTCCTCTGGTTTGACGAGGTGCGCCCAGGTCCGTGTTTGGGAAGTAATATAGAAGTTTTCTACTTCTACAAGGCTTCATCAGACTTAGTGAAAACTCCTCCAGACAGGTGGGTAACACTGAGCGACATGTTCGTGTTAAGATCATATTTCTATCGTTAAATTATAAAGAAATTCTCATTTAATCAAACTTTATTGACACTTAGAGAGTTGTGAGGTGTGTAGCAGTAATAGTAAGCTCCTGTTACTCAGCTCTTTTTCTACTTCCGGATTCACACTGCAGTATTTTGGATCAATAGATCACAGAGTTAAGTCACTACTGTTCTCTGAAGGTGACAAATGCACAGACTCGTGTTTCTATATCGGTTAAAGTCAGGGTGTTTCTCATTTGTATACAAGTGGAAGAACGCTGTCATATTAATTTATGTGGGAGTGAAAGTCAGATAATATTCTTCTGGGGTGTTGATTACCAACTACAATAAGTTCTATAACATAGGACAAGGTGGTAAATATAAGTTATAAGATTGAAGGTCTTCCCTACTAGTTAGGGACCACCAGCAGATGTTAGGGATCACCAGCAGATGTTAGGGACCACCAGCAGATGTCAAGGATCACCAGCAGATGTCAGGGATAACCAGCAGATGTTAGGGACCACCAGCAGATGTTAGGGATCACCAGCAGATGTTAGGGATAACCAGCAGATGTCAGGGATCACCAAATTATGTCAGGGATCACCAGAGGATATCAGGGATCAATAGATAATGTCGGGGACCACCAGCAGATGTTACTGGTCCGCATCAGATGTTTGGGTCTTCCCTACTAGTTTGATGATAGGTTGCCAACGACCAGCAGATGTTAGTGACCACCAGCAGATGTTAGGGACCACCAGCAGATGTTAGGGATCACCAGCAGACTTCAGGGATCACCAGCCGATGTTAAGGACCACCAGCAGTTGTCAGGGATCACCAGCAGATGTTAGGGATCACCAGCGGATGTCTGGGATCACCAGCAGATGTTAGGAATCATCAGCAGTTGTCAGGGATCACCAGCAGATGTTAGGGATCACCAGCAGATGTCAGGGATCACCAGAGAATGTCGGGGACCACCAGCAGATGTTACTGATCCAAAGCAGATGTTAGGGACAACCAGAGGATGTTAGGGACCACCAGCAGATGTTAGGGATCACCAGCAGATGTTGGTGACATATCATCAGTTGGGTACCTAGTGTGATTGGGTAAAAAGATCAACAGGTAATCCCGGCCTTTATCTCAATCTGGCGTGAAAGCTATAATGAATTCACACAACCTCCTCCAGAATGCCATCAAATGTTATTGTTATTATCTGATCAATTTCACCACACCAAACGGTAATAATGACAGGCATCATGTTATACCAGAAAAAAACAGACATCTGAGTGCGTTTACCTTGTTTTTAGTGCAGGGAATGGAGTTCCAGCAGCTGCTGCATAACGTGGGGAAGGCCCTGACTACGGACAATGTAAAAGCTCTAGCATTTCTTTGCACCGACATCCTGAAACGAAACACGGAATCTGTGAAGTCACCCACTGACCTCTTCACTCGTCTGATGCAACAAGACCATCTCTCGCAAGAGCGACCATACCTGCTGACTGAGCTTCTGCGCACCATACAACGCATCGACCTAGTCAGAGAATTCCATCTCAACAACAGAGAACCTACAAGCCTCATCTCTCCCTACAGGTGGGCTGCTCACATTTTGCTGCTTTTAAGTAAATCATTCAATAATTATGGTTACAGGAAAGTATTTGAAAACACTCACGCTTAATAGGGATACACCTTCTACATATAATACATATAAAGCATAGGATCAGTATCAGAGACAGTGCAAGGCTTATTAATGGATTGGGTAGGAACTTGATGAACATTGATGACATGATGTTTAGAAATGTTTTCAACTGTGAACTTCATTATATAGAAGAAATAAAAATTTGGGATATGTAATTTAAATCGGTTGTTTGAATAAGATTTATATCAGTGGTCTCTGAAAAGTCACAAAATAGACATACAAGAAATATCCCATAGCAATTTATTGGAGTCCGGGGTCACTCCTGTCTTGTTTTGTCCAAACAACAGTCATATATATCATAAATGTATCATATATATCATTGACATCTATGGAAAAGTGCAATTGCTCATTGCTTAGAATGGTCTCAGAATCCTAACATACAACGGTGACCCTCTAGCATGTCCAGTCAAGCAACAGGCCAACTACAGTTGTACTGTCTCTCATTCCAGGAAGCTCCTCTACAACCTGTCCGAGGAGTTGACTACTGACCACTTGAAGGAAATGAAGTTCTTGTTGAACAAGATGCTCCCAAGCAAAGCAGTGGAGGAAAATACTGTGAGTTGGTTCTTCTGATTGTCAACGGTTGAATCCTGTGTTTGAGGAGACAAGAGACAATCAGCCATAGTTATAAACATGCAAACTATAAATAGTTCTACAACTTTATGCATTGATTGGCTAATAATACAGGGTCGGCATTGGCTCAGGAGGTGGAGCAGGACATCCACTAGCCAGATGGTCGGTTGTTCAGTCCACGGCTCCTCCTTTATGTATGCCAAAGTGTCCTTGGGTAAAATACTGAACCCCAAATTTCCCCCTGCGATGCCTGAAATGGTGCCTGAAAGAATAAGCCTAAAACACTGTAAACGCTGTAAGAATGTGTGTGAATGGGTGAATGTGGCTTGTAGCTTGGCTTGAAGGTCCTGTATAAATACAGTTCATTCAATTTCTATAAAACTAGAATGGCACTCAGTAGAGCACTTTCCTCCGCCAAGTCCCAACAGTCCCCTTAAATTCCTTCAAGTGGCACCAAATTTCACACACTCATCGATATCAGTACCATAATTTTGCCAGTTTTTTTTCATCTAGTCCATGACTTACTCTCTGGAAAATCAGTGATACTGTCAAAAAACACCTCAAAAAATCTCACAATGTTAAACAAAGAGAAAAGAAATCCTCTATCTGCCCCCTGGTCCGAATCTGTTGAGTAGTTTTTGCGTAATCTTGCCTAAGAACTAACAAACATACAAACCAACCAACAAACAAATGGACAGGGGTGAAAACATAGTCTCCTTGACGGAAGTAAAAACATTTTTAAATCATCAATAAAATTCAACAATATCTGTTGCCTGACTTTGACTTTGCTTCTGCTGTTAAGCCTGTATCACACTATCTTATGATAAGTTAAGTGTAAGTGTAAATTTGCTCAACTTTTCAGTCTTTGCTGGAAGTCTTCCTGTGTATGGAGCAGAGGGACCTCCTGGGTGACAATAACTTAAACCTACTGGAGGATAAGATTGAGCGAGTCTGTCCCAGGCTAAAAGTACAGATCACCCAGTTCAAGGCACAGCAGGGTAAGCTACAGAAAACTCTGTCTCCAAATGTCATCAACAACTGACAACACAAAAGCAAAAGTTAGAGACAGCAGGTTTACTTTGTAAGGGAAATGTAACATTTTGACCACAATATGATCATGTTAATTTCCCCTTTGATTGATCATGATTGAATCTCATACAATGTAACCTTGATCATGCTGTATCCTGTACAACTGAATGAATCTTGGCCTGATTGCTTTAACTAAGGCATTGTTGCCTTGATGTCATCAGAAGATCCTGACCTTTGACTTTGTAACAAACCCAACCAGAGTGGGAGGGATGAGCCAAATGTATAAAGACAAAGAACTGTTTCCCATCGGTGTGCATATTACAAACTAACCTTTGTCGTATGCACCATGCTCTGAGCATTAAAGTGTGACAATACTGTAAGAGAATTGTGTCTGTTCCTCGTTGTTAAGGTGGGATTGCAGAAATTGCCACGACAATTTGGGGGCTCGTCCGGGATGCCTAACTCATTCACGCTTCAAACCACTTTCAAGACCAAGTATAAATCTGCGGCAGTCGGTGAGGGGATTCTAAATTGCCCAAGAACCAGAAGTCTTTCTCTCCTGAGGGCAAGTCGTAATCGACTCCCAGGGTGAGAAGAGGCTGCTTGTGAGATCTTGGAATGAAGATAGTTCGATACGGCATCTAAAATTTTTTAAGGAGGATACAGTATTGAAGACCACGGGTGACGTCTGAGGTAGAGTGACATTACTTAGGGTGACGACCCATTGATAAAGGAAATAATGAATAATATCAATGAATGTCATGTCTGAGAGAGATCTCTGTTTGCTGGTAAGTGAGTGACTGCGAATTAATATCGAAATGGGGAAACTTAGTAGCAAACCTTTACTGAAGTTTCTGATCTAATGGGATGTGCAAAAATTATGTGTGAGAAACATGGTGATGACTCCTGTAAACAGCTTCTGTTGTGGGTAGGAAAGTTTGAATTTTCTGAGAATGGTAGTTTTAGTATAAATCATATACAGACGCTCCAAAATAAATTGGGACAATATGACAAAATAAAGGGTAAAACCAAAATAAATCAGAGAGCATTTATGATGTGTGAATCAGGAAAAAAAAAGAAAAAGACACCGACAACAAAGTAGTGAGCAGGGCGCAAGAGGAGGGGAGGAAACTAATCAATGTCCTCAGCTCTCACATTCACAGAAAGAACTGGATCTCCTCCTGCCTCAGCCGCACATCAGAGTCACCTGAACCAACAGCCTGCTATCTCATACCGAGACATCCAAGTACAGTCGGCCGCAACAGAACACCAAATCAGGCGCAGCATCCGCTCCAACCCCATAGTGAGGCCGCTGCAACCATCGCGGCACAAGTCCCATATCCACAAGAACAAGAGCACGAGATGTCCACAATCTCCCAATGATTGAGGTGCCTAATCCAAGAGCAGACGCCGATGCAGTGATGTATGTCTACAGAGCCTGGACACCAGAGGAGATGCGCTGAATTTCCAGTGAACTGCCAGACATAGCCACACAAGGATGGGCTGCAGTTGTTGAAGTACTGGCCCAAATTGTACAACAGTAAAGGCAGAATTTGAGAGAAACCAGAAGTCTCTTGCTCCACAGCATGAAACTGAAATGGGGCAAAGTATAAGGAGACTGGCCAGAGACAGACATGCGCTATGACTGGAGAACAGATGCTGTGTATCGCGGACATGTGGAGAGACTTTATGAGAACAGCCTGCTGAATAGGTGGTCAGATTGATGAAAGTCTTCAAAGAAAACAGCTGAATGTTGCCACCAGAAGACCCTGAGCACTGTGCGAGAGACTGTAACAGAACAAGGCTGAAAAGGGGATCCACTGGACTTCTTTTTCACTTATCCCGGAGACTGCACAGAGGATGAGGCATGGCTTGCGGCAGAGGCAGAGGAGACTCCAGATTCAGGTGAACGCACCCCCAACACCACATACACGTACAAACATTACAAAGAATTGTTTAACATGACAAAAAAACAAGTGGATCTGAAGTTTTACCTGAAATAACTCTACAGGTAGCAGGAAAAATATCACATTTCTGGTTGATTCTGGGGCCATAAAACAAAAATTATCTTCCAAAATTGAGTGGTATATATATTTTCACTGTTGGGGCATCAGGCACCACAATTAAATAATCATATACCACACCACTGTCTGTTACCAAAACAGATGGGGATATAAAAGTAAATGTTGACTTGTAAATTTGTTAGCAAGAGACCTAATGTGTGTTTTAGGCTTGATTTTGCATTGTACAGAGGAAGGGGTTAAAGTCACCAGAACATGAGATATCCCAGGTGAATATGTACAACCAGATCATGGTAAGCCACTGTACATATACCAATGGGACCTGTTACCCCGGGGCCCAGGTACATAACCTAAGATCTGCTTGAAATAGCACACACACACGACGTCATGCAAGCACCTGATTTACATTGCACAGCCACAGTTAGTGAAGGACCAGACACAGAGTTTGAAAAAGCTGGTTCCAGGAAGATAAAGAAAGCAATTTTATTACTAGTGATTGGGTGTATTACAATAATAGAATGTGCGCATTGACTGTTGTGTTGACCCCCGCAGTAGCCAAATTCTTTAATATACATAACTCATCACCACATGTGTCTCTAGCTAAAGCAAATGATGTGCAGTGGGAAAATTTGGCACCCTGGGTCACTCGGTGTTCACGAGATTGTACATGGGAGGATAGGGAGAAGGAATTCAATATTCACCCCGAATGCAAACATACAGATGCCCATTTCAGAGCACTTTTCTGGGGAAAACAAACTGTGCATTTAGCACAAACTGCTAAATTTAAACTAAAGGTTTGGATACATTTTTCTCAGTTAACCATTGACTCTTCAGAGTTACAAGAAGTGCAACAAAAGTTATGGGCTAATGATAAGTATGATCTGGGATTAGTTAAAGAGACTGAACCTCTCAATGTGACACCAAAAAGCACATACCGTTTATGTCAAGCACAACATCCACTCAAACCAGAAGCATTAGCAGGGATAACACCAGTATTTAAAAACCTGGTAAAACCGCAGTCATCATTCCATGTGCACACTCACCAGTAAGAATGCCTATTAAATGAATTAAAATTTAAAAAAGAGAGAAAGATAATATACAAGTTTCTCTAGTTCCACCAGAAAGCACGTGTTTTTTTGTTTTTTTCAATTGTTGATTTGGCTAATGCATTTTCAGTGTCCCAGTTCATCCGGACTCTCAGTATTGGTTTGCTTTCACATTCCAGGGCAAATCATATACATTTAGATGTATGTCCCAAGGTTTTGTGGAATCCCTGCAGTCGACTCACAGGTGTTATATGCAAGTCTTGAGGACTTGTAGTTACCCAGCGGGAAGCGCTGATACAATATGTTGATGAGTTGATGATTTGTTCACCAACAAAACAGGCCTGTAAAAGTCGACACAGTAGCATTGCTAAAATATCTTGCAGACCAGGGCCACAAGGCCAGCCTGGCTAAGCTGCAATTTGTCCAGAAAAGTGTAACTTTCCTAGGACACGAAATTTCTAGCAGCGGTAAAACATTGAGCTCAAAACGAGTGGAAGCCATCCTCAAGATTCCAAAACCGCGTACCAAAGACAATTAATGTCATTTTTAGGGATGACAGGCTACTGTAGACAGTGGATCTGTGATTATGCATCCCTGAGGCTCCACTCTTGTATGTTATGCATGGCCAAGGACTGAGACCAACAGACAACCTGACGTGGACGACAGACGCTGACACAGCATTTACCCAGCTACAACAGACTGACTTCTACACCTACACTGGGACTACCGGATCAAAACAGATCATTTACACAGACTGTAAATGAGAAAGGGGGTTTCATGACAACAGTAGAGTACAACGACCAGTGGCGTATTTCTCCTAAAAAAAAAATTTTTAAAAAATTTGATAGCTTGGCATTGGGTCAGCCTCTCTGTCTAAGCAGAAAGGATATCAAGAGGTCACATTGTTAGTGCCATATTCTGTATCTTCTATTCTGCTAGAGCAACAACCTAATTCTATTAACAGCCATTTTACTCCCTACAGCGATATCTGTCTGTAAGTGTGAGGCTCACACTAAAAGTGATTCTGTTTCAACAGGTAATGCTCAAGCAGATACAGCAGCAAAGGAAGCGGCACAACTAACCAACATACTGTAAATGTCACAATTGATTGATACTCCTCTTGCCTTTCTCTCACAGATTTAGCAGAAGCACAGAGCCATGCTAACAACATAGAGAAAGCAGCCTGTAAAAGGGCTGAATGTACATATGTTAACAATGTATGTCAATCTGAGGACGGCCGTCCATGTCTGTTTAAATGTTTATTTGTTGTTTGTTTGTTTTTTGTTTTTTGAAAATTGTCGGGTTTCACAAATTACTCACAATGTTTTTTCCAAAATGTTTAATTTGTCTGACAAGCAACACTACAAGAGGCCAGGACATACAAGCCCCTGGCCAACCGTTTGATCACTTGCAAATGGATTTCATTGAACTAACACCATGTGAAGGAAAGAAATATTGTCTTGTGGCTGTTGACATGTTTTCTAAATGGGTTGAAGTTTTCCCTACAGGTAAAGCAGATGCCTCTGCAGTGGCAAAGGTGTTAGTGCGAGAAATCATTCCCCCATTGGGAATCCCACATAAAATCAACAGTGATAACGGAACTTTTGTAAATAATGCAAATAATCAACTTTCAACATTTTTAGGTATCAATCTGAAACAGCATTGCACCTATCATCCACAGAGTGGTGGAGCAGTTGAAAGAGAAAATGGAACAATTAAAAACAAACTGGTCAAATGCTGTGATGACACAGGACTCTCATGGATAAAAGCACTACCGGTAGTGTTAATGGCCATGAGAGGGAGGGGAAGGGCCAGAACAGGTCTGTCACCATTTGAAATTCTTCCAGGCAGACCTATGAATACCGAGATGGCCCTCCCCCAAGAAAATCAAGTCCTCAACTCAGAACTCCTAGAAGATGTGATGCTTAGTTACTGTGTGCACTTAACCAAAATGTTGAGCCTTATACACACAGGTAAAAGCAACACTACCGCAACCAGCAGAGGGCCAGTTGCATAACCTGAAACCAGGAGACTGGGTGCTGATAACCTACAGCAGTTAATGTGAAAGAAAGAACCACCGGGACACATGCCAGCCATTGCAGAAAGGTGCCGCCACTTGAGACGGAGGCCCAGGAGAGAGTCCCGCTCCACTCACAGACAAGGAACAGAAGCAGAAGAAAGACGGCTGCTCTCACTGGGGTGTAAAAACCTACCAACAACCAACAGCTGTTGCAGACCAAGGAAGAAACAGCAAAAGAAGACAGAAGGAACAAAAAAAAAAAAAAGAAAAAAGAAAAAGGGGGAGGGTTAGGGCTAAATATCAATGCCTGACTATAGACTCCAGCACCCCTTTGGGGAGACAGTCCGTGATCTTGAACGAACAACATGTTGCCGTACAATGAGCTCAACACAGCTAAATATCTGAAACAATCTGTAATCTGGTGTCAAAAACACAAGGAACGACCTACATGCCGTATGGACGCGATTGGCCACCAGTCACAAATTTGTAAAAACACAACAAAGTCCACACCTCCTGCAAATCAACAATACAAGCGAATGAGACGATACATAATTGATAAAGACAATTTAGTCATCACTATGATGCAAGTATGGGTTTACTGCCGAAACATTTCTGATTGCTGGATCTGCCAACATTTACCTACATTATCACAGACACCTATGGTAATGCCTGTACCATTATCAGTAGCAGACCTTAAAGTATTTAAAGTTGCAAAAATTACAGAGACCTTCTCAGACTGTTATATTCCAGGGCTAACTCATCATAACCGACCTGAGTGAAATGGACATCATTTATTTTATCTTATCAGAATTTAACAGAGCGCTACAGACCAAGTGAGTTAAAAACTGCAGTACTGTGGAAAATATCCAAGTTCGAGACCATTGTGCATGCAATGGTCCAACATCGTGTAGAATTCCTAGCTGTGCCTGCTAGCTGCAATGAGACAGAATGCTGGCCAGTAAGCAATACAGAATATACTTATAGCATCATGGCAGGAGTGTGGATAGCCCCGTGGAAAACTCAAACCCAAATAATGTTCTTAGGATTTAAATGTACGTAATTGTTCAAAGCCTATATTTTCAGCTAAATCCTCAGCCCGCAACTGTTCAGTCGCTTGGCCTCCTCTGCGAGTGCATCCTCTGTCAAATGTTTCTTTATGTGTACAGGATCCTAGCCACATAATTACAGCAAATATTACTTATTGTAATCAAACAAAGACTGTTTCTTTTAACAGACAGTCCAGTTTAGTACCCTAATCAGAGAAGTATCTGCAGCAGAGCTATCATCACTCCACCGCAGGGCCAGACGCACAATAACAACCACCCAACGTGTATTAGGACTCCTAATACCCTCATATGGGGTGTTTATGTCCCAAGAAGAGATTCAGTCACTATCCACAGTGTTAGAACGTCACATGAATCTTTCTACAGTCACCATAACAGCTACATCAAGGCGCTTAGACGATGTAGCACGGGTAGCAACAGAAAACAGAATGGCCTTGGACCTTTTGCTGGCCTCTCAGGGTGGTGTATGTCAAGTTATTCATACTGAATGTTGTTCCTATATTGCTAGTAATGACAGAGATAACTAAGCTAAAACAGAATACTGAACAAAGGATAAAGATCTGCATGATGTGCATGGGTGGGACCCTTTTCGAAGGTGTTTGGCCCCTGTCATCCATGGGTACATCGTTCTTTCGCACATTGATTGTAAGCATTGTCATGTTTTTGAGTGCTATTTCTGTTATCACTTGTATGATTGGTCTGATACACAAACAATGCACTAAGGCCATTGTTACTGCTATGCAAATTGACCTCTACCCTATCCCAGACTGGATTCCACCATCTAATGTTGATGATCTTGGCACACAACTGAAGTAACCTCAATCGGTCAACCCCTGACAGTGGTATTCCCCACCTTATAAAGTGTTTACTTTAGCGTTGATCCAACATGATCAAAAGGGGGATTGTAAGGAAATGTAACATTTTGACCACAATATGATCATGTTAATTTCCCCTTTGATTGATCATGATTGAATCTCATACAATGTAACCTTGATCATGCTGTATCCTGTACAACTGAATGAATCTTGGCCTGATTGCTTTAACTAAGGCATTGTTGCCTTGATGTCATCAGAAGATCCTGACCTTTGACTTTGTAACAAACCCAACCAGAGTGGGAGGGATGAGCCAAATGTATAAAGACAAAGAACTGTTTCCCATCGGTGTGCATATTACAAACTAACCTTTGTCGTATGCACCATGCTCTGAGCATTAAAGTGTGACAATACTGTAAGAGAATTGTGTCTCGTTCCTCGTTGTTAAGGTGGGATTGCAGAAATTGCCACGACAACTTTCAAAGAGTTTATTTCAGTGATTAACTGGGCTGGTTCTGAAGTCAGGCACATTAAAGCACAGGAAATGACATGGCTTCCATTAGGTCACCTTACACCTACACACCTAAAACCATTTCAGCCTTAACCTAAAGCTTTGTCTTTACCCTAATAGATATTTACAGTGAGGGGACTTTTATTTTGTCCACACAAGCTTCTATACTATTTCCCACTCCCGAACATGTCTAATTATATTGCTGTAAATTTGATACATATGTAAACATCTGCTGTTTCATTTCAATCAATTTATGTAAAATTATAATGCAAAATCATTAGTTCTCCTTCTTCTTACAAGCCCTCCAGTCATTGACTCTAGTAAGAAAATACCGAGTAACTTATATGACGATGAAACGGATTTATTTTGTCTTGTGGTTTATTTTATTTTTAATTTCTCTCGTGCCCTGCAGTCTTCCAATGATTCTCTCACCACCGTTCTGCGTGAGTTCTGAGTCGGATTTGATGTTTAACAAATGAAACTTTTTTCATTTCATATGCAGTCATCTTTTCAGAATCCTCTTTTACGACTATAGGTTTAAGCACTGAAGCAAGCAACAGTGCCTGCTCACCAGGTTATTGTAAGTATTTTCCACAGTGAGCTGTATTAAAAGAACACGACAGACTGTTAAATTATCTTTGTGGAAAATGACGACACTGATCTTCCACCCTTCGATCGTCTGTCTCACAGTGTGCAGTGATACTGTAGACGTTTCGGGTTCTCAAGAAAACAGGACCTTCTCTGAAAATCAGACATCTACAAACAGTAAGGTGTGTGATTTATTTCCTCTCAGTTATACAAGTTCATGTGTTCAAGGCTGAATTACTTCCATAGTAAAATGGTCAACTGCCCCAGTCATGGACCCTTAGGGGCTCTAAAACCCCTGTCATCACATGATTCACGTTGATTATGTTTGGTCAAAAAAGCTAATGTAGAAAATAAACTGGCTCCTGCATTGTCAGTTTATATTGAGGCCCTTTCTTGTTGAGGGGCTCTGTGAAAATCTGTGTTTGATTCATATTTCACATATTTCACACTGTGGGAATAAGAAGATCTAGATTACTAGAATGGATATGGGCCCCACTGCTCATTTTAACGTAAGGGGCGCTTTCACACCTACCTTGTTTGGTCTGGAAGTTTTAGTCTTAACCAAAATAACAGGTGTGAAAGGTGCCTCGGACACCGATCCAGAACAATGGACCAAAATTTGGTCTGGACCGAAGAGGTGGTCTCGGTCTGGATTAAACGAAACCGTGGTTTGGATCATTTGCAGTGTGGAAATTTTGTTGGGGACAGTTCAGACTTTTAGACCAATTGCAGGAAGTTGAGAAAGCATTTAACAATAGAAGACGAAGAATAAGAGGATGATTTGTAGTCTTCACTGCCGACAGTATAATGATTGAATGACGAGGACGTTCATTTGAACTAGTGTGGGGTACTGAGTCTGAAGTTGGAGATGCTGGTACTAATAATGATATTATAACGGCAACGAAACAAAGATATGGACAGGTTCATTCATTTCCTCATTTCAAACGGAAAGACTGAAATATTGCGCTTACAAAAGAACTGAAAATAACTGACAACACGCCAACGTCAGACACACGCCCGTATACAAACCAATCAAACTTACAAACCAATGTAGGTATGATGACAGGACATACATATGTCATACAAAAGTCTTTAGTCTGCTCCCTAAATTGCAATGTGAAACTGAAATTAACAGATCACATTTAAACATCATGAACCTTGATTTGGACCATGGTTCAGACTCTGGTGTGAAACGCCCAAACACTATACTCTGAACTTGTAGCTTTTTCGCAAAACATGGACAGTAATAATCTGATTGTTTAATCTGGGTTGTGGATTTATGTTTGTAGGCTTTGAGAAGATATTCCATGACTCAAGCAAAGAGAGGTATCTGCTTGATTATCAACAACTGCAATTTCTCTCGGTCCAGCCTCAAATATCGTGCGGGCACCATGGTTGATGAACGTGAGCTTATGTTTATTGAACTGATTTATCTCTTTGTGCCACTGTGATACTGCTGATGCATTTTTTTGCATGTGTGTGTCCATCTATCTCTATATCCTCCAGAGTGTCTGAGCCATGTGTTTAAGTGGCTGGGCTTTGACGTTGAGGTACATCTAGACTGCACGAGTGAGAAGATGCTGTCTGTGTTGCGGGAGCTCGGTGGGAGAGACCACAGGCAGATGGACTGCGTGGCGTGCTGTGTTCTCAGCCACGGCCAGGAGGGAAGCGTTTACGGTGTAGACACTCAAACTGTCGACATCAAAGTTCTGAAGGAGCCTTTGAATGCACTTAACTGCCCGACTTTAGCAGAAAAACCCAAACTGTTCTTCGTCCAGGCTTGCCAGGGCCAAAAGGAGCAGGATGCTGTGTACATCGAGGCCGATGGCCCCGAACCAAGTCTTGTTTGTAGTGATGCTCTTAAAGATTCCATCCCAGCAGAGGCTGATTTCCTGATGTCGATGGCCACCGTTCCTTCCTTTGTCTCTTTCAGAGATAAGAAGAAGGGCACCTGGTTTATTCAGTCATTGTGCAAAAACCTCGTCGAGTTGGTGCCAGGGTGAGAAAAACTAAATATCTGATATTGTTGGATGATGGATTTTTGTTTTTCAGTGTCTTAAAATGTACAGAAATACTGAAGTACCTCTCAATCTACATTTTATATTTCTTTATATTTCATAGTATTTATTTTATGTCTGAGTGAAATATTTAACTTTTTACTTTTTCATAGGTGTCTGTGTTGTGCTTTGGGTTATTTCACTCTCCTCTCTTTTCCTTTTCCAGGGGCTTGGACCTCTTGTCCATCCTGACCAAAGTGAATGATGATGTGAGCCTCAAGACCAAAACCGAAGGTGAAAAAAAGCAGATGCCTCAGCAAGCCTCCACGCTCAGGAAGAATGTGGTCTTCCCGGTGCCTAAGACCCCTTCCCCCCACCTGCCTTCTGTTTGATTGACATTAAAACGATCCCCCAAGGACGAAGGGAAGCTTCATCCAAATGTGTTCATACTTCTTATAACTCCTGGGCCATCTACTATTCAACGATGTAGTTGGACACTTGAAAGTCAACCTGTAGTTGAGATGATTTTTTTTCAATGACACAGTCTTACTGGTTTGTTTACACACAAGTACCAGCCCTGCTCCTCTAGTTGTAGCATTTTCAAAGCTAAGTATTTGTACTGTCTGCTGTAGCGAATCTATGAATCATCTCGCTCTCAGCCTTTATTTTATTTCATTATCATTTTATTTTACATGCACTTTTAAATTACACTGACACTGTGGACCAATTGTTCCTGGGGCAACTACCAAAGTTTTATTCTTCAAATGTTTTTTGTCAACCATTGTCATTTAAAATATGCAAATACGGTCCACAAGGTTGTCCCACATCATAAATCCAGGAAATCTTTAATGCTATTGTGAAAATATTTTGTCAATTGAACATCCATTCATTCTGTGTGTTTGTATTAAACTGGGACTCTTCAAACTCTACTCTGTTCGTCCATTACATTCAGTGTTTTAAGGTCATATGAGTCTGGAAAAAAATGTATGTACACACGAACTGCACTGGTTGGCACGAGCATCAAAAGTATATCAGTATACAGCGGTTGATTATAGCGCTATATGGAGTTTGCTCCAGTGTTTATATGGAGGTTCATCTTTAATTTAAACCTTATTTCCAATCTTTTGCTGATTCCAGATATCCTGCATGTATTATTACTTAGATTTACTGTTTGCACTTCTCCTGTGTTTTTTTCCGCAGTGAAATCACCAATGAATGAAACGCCCTCTGTGACCTTCTATCGCCAGCAGGTGGCGGTAGAGAAATTTAACGCCAGTCAAATTAGTTGACCCGCGGCTGACCCGGATGTTGATATGTTGTTAAAGAAGGTGATTTCCCCGGTCAGGCCACAACGAAGATGTATGTTTTCATTTTCTTCACAGTCACATAACAACCTGACGCACAGTTCAAATATATGTTGAAGTGTTGTGAGATATTTCCCAGCTGAAAACAGGAAGTCAAAAACATAAACAACCATGGCGCAAGAGGGATTTCCGTCAGCAGCTGTGAAAACCACCGCAGACTCCGGGTACGTTGTTTTTAAATCACTTTCATTATCTAAAGCAGGGGTCACTAACAGGCGGACCGCGGTCCGGACCCAGAAGCCGTCCCGTACGGACCCGGACCTACAGCCAAAACAGAAGGTTATGATTTAAAACCTGACGGGGCGCTTCTATTTGTAATCAGCGCAGCTTCTGTAGTCTTCACGGTAGTGGTTTAGCGGATGAGAAACGCACAGACCAATTGCATGCGAGTTAAGCCATCCCACGTGATACCACTCAGCCAATCAAGTCTGTGCATTCCAGACGGTAAACATTGCGACTCTACAGTGCAGACAGATGAGAGAGTTAGAGGCAAGTTACACATGAAAAGACGGTAGAAAAATAGAGATACAGGTAGAGAAAACAAAGGGAGAGATACAGAGGAGTGAGACGGAGAAAGGGAGAGAAACAGGAGTGAGACGGAGAAAGGGAGAGAAACAGGAGTGAGACGGAGAAAGTGGAGAAACAGGAGTGAGACGGAGAAAGGGAGAGAAATAGACGAACAAAGTGGGGGAGTGGGATATAAGAGGGGAAGAAAGTGATTCTAAAACTGTTCAATTGTTGAGATGTGTTGAGATTTATTATCTGTAAAATTGGTTGAGACTTTTGAGTCAAGATGTGAAACAGAAAAAGGGAAATTCAAGCTTTTGCTCCCTTTATTTAATTTTTCTGAAGTTAAGCCCTTTATTTGAACATGCACAATTTTCACATTTTATTCATTTTCTCATATTTTGAAATGCAGCCCTACTTTTATTTAGTTAATGAGAGAACATTATACATATCTGCAATCATACATATATGTTCAGTTCTATGTTACGTTCTATGTCAAAGTTTTTGAATCGTACTGAATTCATTTGATTTGACAGTCAGGTATTTAGTACATGCAGATGTTGATACAACTACTAGGCTACTTAAATATATATCACACTAAATAGTTAGACATTATGATCTTCCGGACCTTTGCTTCAAGAAATTTTCTCTAACTGGACCTCTTTACATTTTAGTTGAATACCCCTGATCTAAAGTGTTTGAGTGTTAAACTAAAGGTAAAAAGTGGAGTTTTTAATTTGAGGGGATTGTGTTGGTCTATGGCGAAAATGTGAGCTCTACTGAGTGACGTTCAGGTTTGACGAATCAACCATTAAATACACAGTGGGGATAATCGGTTAATTATTCAATTCTTACAGGTTTCAGCTTCTCACATGTGAAAATCAACAGCTTGTTTCTGTTGTTTGATTTGTAATGAATCTCTCATTTATTGATAGTAAAAAAATATCGCTCTAAATCAGTATTTTTGGATCTGTTATAAACAGTAACGCTACAAACCAGAATCCTGAAAAGAAAAAAAAAAAATACTTCCATTAAATACTAGACAGAATTTTTTTGATGGTTCATATGTTTCATTATCTAATAAACTTCCATCACCTTTTGGGAAAATTGTTAGGTTTATGCTGCATTCGTTATTCCCTCCTGTAAATAGGTCATATCATTTGCTTTCACTATTTTTGGTAAGAGATTTATGGCAACAGCACAGTTATTATTGTGCTTCTGGTTAATTTAACTGGTTTCATTAATACACGCAGCTTGAGCCCAGTTGAAACGCAGAGGAACATTCCTGGGAAAACACCGATACAAATCCTGCATGAATATGGCACCAAAACGGGAAGTCTTCCTGTGTATGTGATGGAGAAGGCCGAGGGAGAGGCTCACCAGCCCAGCTTCGTCTCCAGCGTGACGATCGGAGACGTGAGCAGCACAGGTACATTAGCAGTCCCACCCCTGCTGTGCTGATCGCTGCCTGACGCTCAATCAAGCCTTTTATTTGACTTGAAAATCATACATTCCTCTTTTCACTGTGCAATACATTATTTTTCTCTTCTGCCTTCTTGTCACTCCTGTCTGTTGCTGCAGCTCACTCTTAAATATGTCCTCGAGTTTTTTTTTTTGTTAACAAAGGTGCCTCACTTCAGACGTAGAGCAGTGCAGATCCCAACAAGAGTTTGACATTTTCAAAGCTCTCAGTGTTGAGTTGCTAAGAAACAATCCAGTCTTATGATTGACACCTTTAAACACCTACAAGTTCAATTATTTTCATTCAAATTTCAATCTTTGTTTTATTGTTTCTTGGGTGTTATATCAAAACTAAATTGAGTAAAGTGTCCTTGTGGGCTTCCAGAGTTTAAAACAGGGGATTTATTTATTTATTTATCCGGATTCACACTGCAGTATTTTGGATCAATAGATCACAGAGTTAAGTCACTACTGTTCTCTGAAGGTGACAAATGCACAGACTCGTGTTTCTATATATCGGTTAAAGTCAGGGTGTTTCTCATTTGTATGCAAGTGGAAGAAGGCTGTCATATTGATTTATGTGGGAGTGAAAGTCAGATAATATTCTTCTGGGGTGTTGATTACCAACTACAATAAGTTCTATAACATAGGACAAGGTGGTAAATATAAGTTATAAGATTGAAGGTCTTCCCTACTAGTTTGATGATAGGTTGCCAATGACCAGCAGATGTCTGGGACCACCAGCAGATGTTAGGGAGCACCAGCAGATGTTAGGGAGCAGCAGCAGATGTTAGGGACCACCAGCAGATGTCAGGGACCACCAGCAGATGTCAGGGACCACCAGCAGATGTCAGGGACCACCAGCAGATGTCAAGGATAACCAGCAGATGTCAGGGATCACCAGAGGATATCAGGGATCAATAGATAATGTCGGGGACCACCAGCAGATGTTACTGGTCCGCATCAGATGTTTGGGCCTTCCCTACTAGTTTGATGATAGGTTGCCAACGACCAGCAGATGTTAGTGACCACCAGCAGATGTTAGGGACCACCAGGCATTATGTTATACCAGAAAAAAACAGACATCTGAGTGAGTTTACCTTGTTTTTAGTGCAGGGAATGGAGTTCCAGCAGCTGCTGTTGGAAGTGGGGAAGGCCCTGAGTACGGACAATGTAAAAGCTCTAGCATTTCTTTGCACCAACATCCTGAACCGAAACACGGAATCTGTGAAGTCAGCCAATGACCTCTTCTCTCGTCTGGTGGAACAAGACCATCTCTCGCAAGAGCGACCATACCTGCTGACTGAGCTTCTGCGCACCATACAACGCATCGACCTAGTCAGAAAATTCCATCTCAACGACGGAGAACCTACAAGCCTCATCTCTCCCTACAGGTGGGCTGCTCACATTTTGCTGCTTTTAAGTAAATCATTCAATAATTATGGTTACAGGAAAGTATTTGAAAACACTCACGCTTAATAGGGATACACCTTCTACATATAATACATATAAAGCATAGGATCAGTATCAGAGACAGTGCAAGGCTTATTAATGGATTGGGTAGGAACTTGATGAACATTGATGACATGTTTAGAAATGTTTTCAACTGTGAACTTCATTATATAGAAGAAATACAAATTTGGGATATGTAATTTAAATCGGTTGTTTGAATAAGATTTATATCAGTGGTCTCTGAAAAGTCACAAAATAGACATACAAGAAATATCCCATAGCAATTTATTGGAGTCCGGGGTCACTCCTGTCTTGTTTTGTCCAAACAACAGTCATATATATCATAAATGTATCATATATATCATTGATATCTATGGAAAAGTGCAATTGCTCATTGCTTAGAATGGTCTCAGAATACTAACATACAACGGTGACCCTCTAGCATGTCCAGTCAAGCAACAGGCCAACTACAGTTGTACTGTCTCTCATTCCAGGAAGCTCCTCTACAACCTGTCCGAGGAGTTGACTACTGACGACTCGAGTAATGTGAAGTTCTTGTTGAACGATGAGCTCCCAAAAAGAATACTGGATGAAAAAACTGTGAGTTGGTTCTTCTGATTGTCAACATTTGAATCCCGTGTTTGAGGAGACAAGAGACAATCAGCCATAGTTATAAACATGCAAACTATAAATAGTTCTACAACTTTTTGCATTGATTGGCTAATAATACAGGGTCGGCATTGGCTCAGGAGGTGGAGCAGGACATCCACTAGCCAGGTGGTCGGTTGTTCAGTCCACGGCTCCTCCTTTATGTATGCCAGAGTGTCCTTGGGTAAAATACTGAACCCCAAATTTCCCTGAAATGGTGCCTGAAAGAATAAGCCTAAAACACTGTAAGCGCTGTAAGAATATGGGTGAATGTGGCTTGTAGCTTGGCTTGAAAGTCCTGTATAAATACAGTTCATTCAATTTCTATAAAACTAGAATGGCACTCAGTAGGGCACATTCCTCCGCCAAGTCCCAACAGTCCCCTTAAATTCCTTCAAGTGGCCCCAAATTTCACACACTCATCGATATCAGTACCATAATTTTGCCAGTTTATTTTCATCTAGTCCATGAGTTACTCTCTGGAAAATCAGTGATACTGTCACAAAACACCTCAAAAATCTCACAATGTTAAACAAAGACAAAAAAAATCCTCTTTCTGCCCCCTGGTCCGAATCTGTTGAGTAGTTTTTGCGTAATCTTGCCTAAGATCTAACAAACAGGACAGGGGTGAAAACATAGTCTTCTTGACGGAAATATATATATTTTTTAAATCATCAATAAAATTCAACAATATCTGTTGCCTGACTTTGCTTCTGCTGTTAAGCCTGTATCACACTATCTTATGATAAGTTAAGTGTAAGTGTAAATTTGCTCAACTTTTCAGTCTTTGCTGGAAGTCTTCCTGAGGATGGAGCAGATGAACCTCCTGGGTGACAATAACTTAAACAAACTGGAGAATATCATTCACCCAGTCTGTCCCAGGCTGAAAGTACAGATCACCCAGTTCAAGGCACAGCAGGGTAAGCTACAGAAAACTCTCTCTCCAAATGTCATCAACAACTGACAACACAAAAGCAAAAGTTAGAGACAGCAGGTTTACTTTCAAAGAGTTTATTTCAGTGATTAACTGGGCTGGTTCTGAAGTCAGGCACATTAAAGCACAGGAAATGACATGGCTTCCATTAGGTCACCTTACACCTACACGCCTAAAACCATTTCAGCCTTAACCTAAAGCTTTGTCTTAACCCTAATAGATATTTACAGTGAGGGGACTTTTATTTTGTCCACACAAGCTTCTATACTTTTTCCCACTCCCGAACATGTCTAATTATATTGCTGTAAATTTGATACATATGTAAACATCTGCTGTTTCATTTCAATCAATTTATGTAAAATTATAATGCAAAATCATTAGTTCTCCTTCTTCTTACAAGCCCTCCAGTCATTGACTCTAGTAAGAAAATACAGAGTCACTTATATGACGATGAAACAGATTTATTTTGTCTTGTGGTTTATTTTATTTTTAATTTCTCTCGTGCCCTGCAGTCTTCCAATGATTCACACACCACCGTTCTGCGTGAGTTCTGAGTCAGATTTGATGTTTAACAAATGAAACTTTTTTCATTTCATATGCATTCATCTTTTCAGAATCCTCTTTTACGACTTTACCTTTAAGCACTGAAGCAAGCAACAGTGCCTGCTCACTAAGTTATTGTAAGTATTTTCCACAGTGAGCTGTATTAAAAGAACACGACAGACTGTTAAATTATCTTTGTGGAAAATGACGACACTGATCTTCCACCCTTCGATCGTCTGTCTCACAGTGTGCAGTGATACTGTAGACGTTTCGGGTTCTCAAGAAAACAGGACCTTCTCTGAAAATCAGACATCTACAAACAGTAAGGTGTGTGATTTATTTCCTCTCAGTTATACAAGTTCATGTGTTCAAGGCTGAATTACTTCCATAGTAAAATGGTCAACTGCCCCAGTCATGGACCCTTAGGGGCTCTAAAACCCCTGTCATCACATGATTCACGTTGATTATGTTTGGTCAAAAAAGCTAATGTAGAAAATAAACTGGCTCCTGCATTGTCAGTTTATATTGAGGCCCTTTCTTGTTGAGGGGCTCTGTGAAAATCTGTGTTTGATTCATATTTCACATATTTCACACTGTGGGAATAAGAAGATCTAGATTACTAGAATGGATATGGGCCCCACTGCTCATTTTAACGTAAGGGGCGCTTTCACACCTACCTTGTTTGGTCTGGAAGTTTTAGTCTTAACCAAAATAACAGGTGTGAAAGGTGCCTCGGACACCGATCCAGAACAATGGACCAAAATTTGGTCTGGACCGAAGAGGTGGTCTCGGTCTGGATTAAACGAAACCGTGGTTTGGATCATTTGCAGTGTGGAAATTTTGTTGGGGACAGTTCAGACTTTTAGACCAATTGCAGGAAGTTGAGAAAGCATTTAACAATAGAAGACGAAGAATAAGAGGATGATTTGTAGTCTTCACTGCCGACAGTATAATGATTGAATGACGAGGACGTTCATTTGAACTAGTGTGGGGTACTGAGTCTGAAGTTGGAGATGCTGGTACTAATAATGATATTATAACGGCAACGAAACAAAGATATGGACAGCTTCATTCATTTCCTCATTTCAAATGGAAAGACTGAAATATTGTGCTGACAAAAGAACTGAAAATAACTGACAACACGCCAACGTCAGACACACGCCCGTATACAAACCAATCAAACCTACAAACCAATGTAGGTATGATGACAGGACATACATATGTCATACAAAAGTCTTTAGTCTGCTCCCTAAATTGCAATGTGAAACTGAAATTAACAGATCACATTTAAACATCATGAACCTTGATTTGGACCATGGTTCAGACTCTGGTGTGAAACGCCCAAACACTATACTCTGAATTGTAGCTTTTTCGCAAAACATGGACAGTAATAATCTGATTGTTTAATCTGGGTTGTGGATTTATGTTTGTAGGCTTTGAGAAGATATTCCATGACTCAAGCAAAGAGAGGTATCTGCTTGATTATCAACAACTGCAATTTCTCTCGGCCCAGCCTCAAACATCGTGAGGGCACCAAGGTTGATGAACGTGAGCTTATGTTTATTGAACTGATTTATCTCTTTGTGCCACTGTGATACTGCTGCTGCATGTTTTTGCATGTGTGTGTGTCCATCTATCTCTATATCCTCCAGAGTGTCTGAGCCATGTGTTTAAGTGGCTGGGCTTTGACGTTGAGGTACATCTAGACTGCACGAGTGAGAAGATGCTGTCTGTGTTGCGGGAGCTCGGTGGGAGAGACCACAGGCAGATGGACTGCGTGGCGTGCTGTGTTCTCAGCCACGGCCTGGAGGGAAGAGTTTACGGTGTAGACACTCAAACTGTCGACATCAAAGATCTGAAGGAGCCTTTGAATGCACTTAACTGCCCGACTTTAGCAGAAAAACCCAAACTGTTCTTCGTCCAGGCTTGCCAGGGCCAAAAGGAGCAGGATGCTGTGTACATCGAGGCCGATGGCCCCGAACCAAGTCTTGTTTGTAATGATGCTCTTAAAGATTCCATCCCAACAGAGGCTGATTTCCTGATGTCGATGGCCACCGTTCCTTCCTTTGTCTCTTTCAGAGATAAGAAGAAGGGCACCTGGTTTATTCAGTCATTGTGCAAAAACCTCGTCGAGTTGGTGCCAGGGTGAGAAAAACAAAATATCTGATATTGTTGGATGATGGATTTTTGTTTTTCAGTGTCTTAAAATGTACAGAAATACTGAAGTACCTCTCAATCTACATTTTATATTTCTTTATATTTCATAGTATTTATTTTATGTCTGAGTGAAATATTTAACTTTTTACTTTTTCATAGGTGTCTGTGTTGTGCTTTGGGTTATTTCACTCTCCTCTCTTTTCCTTTTCCAGGGGCTTGGACCTCTTGTCCATCCTGACCAAAGTGAATGATGATGTGAGCCTCAAGACCAAAACCGAAGGTGAAAAAAAGCAAATGCCTCAGCAAGCCTCCACGCTCAGGAAGAATGTGGTCTTCCCGGTGCCTAAGACCCCTTCCCCCCGCCTGCCTTCTGTTTGATTGACATTAAAACGATCCCCCAAGGACGAAGGGAAGCTTCATCCAAATGTGTTCATACTTTCTTATAACTCCTGGGCCATCTACTATTCAACGATGTAGTTGGACACTTGAAAGTCAACCTGTAGTTGAGATGATTTTTTTTTTTTTTCAATGACACAGTCTTACTGGTTTGTTTACACACAAGTACCAGCCCCGCTCCTCTAGTTGTAGCATTTTCAAAGCTAAGTATTTGTACTGTCTGCTGTAGCGAATCTATGAATCATCTCGCTCTCAGCCTTTATTTTATTTCATTATCATTTTATTTTACATGCACTTTTAAATTACACTGACACTGTGGACCAATTGTTCCTGGGGCAACTACCAAAGTTTTATTCTTCAAATATTTTTTGTCAACCATTGTCATTTAAAATATGCAAATATTTGCTTAAGCAGAATACACACAATGCTATTGTGAAAATATTTTGTCAATTGAACATCCATTCATTCTGTGTGTTTGTATTAAACTGGGACTCTTCAAACTCTACTCTGTTCGTCCATTACATTCAGTGTTTTAAGGTCATATGAGTCTGGAAAAAAATGTATGTACACATGAACTGCACTGGTTGGCACGAGCATCAAAGGTATATCAGTATACAGCGGTTGATTATAGCGCTATATGGAGTTTGCTCCAGTGTTATATGGAGGTTCATCTTTAATTTAAACCTTATTTCCAATCTTTTGCTGATTCCAGTTATCCTGCATGTATTATTACTTAGATTTGCTGTTTGCACTTCTCCTGTGTTTTTTTCCGCCGTGAAATCGCCAATGAATGAAACGCCCTCTGTGACCTTCCATCGCCAGCAGGTGGCGGTAGAGAAATTTATCGCCAGTCACATTAGTTGACCCGCGGCTGACCCGGATGTTGATATGCTGTTAAAGAAGGTGATTTCCCCGGTCAGGCCACAACGAAGATGCATGTTTTCATTTTCTTCACAGTCACATAACAACCTGAAGAACAGTTCAAATATATGTTGAAGTGTTGTGAGATATTTCCCAGCTGAAAACAGGAAGTCAAAAACATAAACAACCATGGCGCAAGAGGGATTTCCGTCAGCAGCTGTGAAAACCACCGCAGACTCCGGGTACGTTGTTTTTAAAATCACTTTCATTATCTAAAGTGTTCGAGTGGTTTGACGAATCAACCATTAAATACACAGTGGGAATAATCGGTTAATTATTCCATCCTTACTGGTTTCTCTCATTTATGTATAATAAAAAATATTGATCTAAATCAGTATTTTTGTTATAAACAGTAACGCTACAAACCAGAATCATGAAAAGTAAAAAAAAATACTTCCATTAAATACTAGACAGATTTTTTTTGTTTCATTATCTAATAAACTTCCGAAACCTGTTGGGAAAATTGTTAGGTTTATGCTGCATTAGTTATTCCCTCCTGTAAATAGGTCATATCATTTGCTTTCACTATTTTTGGTAAGAGATTTATGGCAACAGCACAGTTATTATTGTGCTTCTGGTTAATTTAACTGGTTTCATTAATACACGCAGCTTGAGCCCAGTTGAAACGCAGAGGAACATTCCTGGGAAAACACCGATACAAATCCTGCATGAATATGGCACCAAAACGGGAAGTCTTCCTGTGTATGTGATGGAGAAGGCCGAGGGAGAGGCTCACCAGCCCAGCTTCGTCTTCAGCGTGACGATCGGAGACGTGAGCAGCACAGGTACATTAGCAGTCCCACCCCTGCTGTGCTGATCGCTGCCTGACGCTCAATCAAGCCTTTCATTTGACTTGAAAATCATACATTCCTCTTTTCACTGTGCAATACATTATTTTTCTCTTCTGCCTTCTTGTCACTCCTGTCTGTTGCTGCAGCTCACTCTTAAATATGTCCTCGAATTTTTTTTTTTGTTAACAAAGGTGTCTCACTTCAGATGTAGAGCAGTGCAGATCCCAACAAGAGTTTGACATTTTCAAAGCTCTCAGTGTTGAGTTGCTAAGAAACAATCCAGTCCTCTGATTGACACCTTTAAACACCTACAAGTTCAATTATTTTCATTCAAATTTCAATCTTTGTTTTATTGTTTCTTGGGTGTTACATCAATACTAAATTGAATAAAGTGTCCTTGTGGGCTTCCAGAGTTTAAAACAGGGGATTTATTTATTTTGTCATCTAACTTGTCTTTTGAGATTGTCTGTGCTTTAAAAAATAGTGTGTTACATTATCTGTAACTGTGTTTATTTGTGTTGTATTGCAGGTCAAGGTTTGAGTAAAAAGTCTGCTAAACACCAGGCTGCAGAAGCTGCCCTGATTATTCTGCAAAAAGACAATGTAGAAGTGTGAGTCATTGTTGTTTTGGGTTTCATACATTTATTGGGTGAAAATGTCATGAACTTCAGGACATTAACTTGGGCTTTGGTACATTACCATTGGTAATTTGATTACTGTAACTGTAATATTTCTTTAGGTATACTCAATAAACTCATACTCCTACGACAAATCATCCAAAACTCTGCTGCTAAGATCATCATCCGCACAAAATCCAGTGATCACATCCATCTTCGTCCAGCTTCACTGGCTTCCAGTGCAACACAAATGGCCTTTGAAGCTCTCTAGACCCTGGCTCCTTCCAGACCCTCTCCATCCCTACACCCCCCCCTGAGCCCAAAGCTCTTCCTTGTCGGCTCCTCGGTTTGTTGGTCTGTTAAACTCAGCACAATAAGTGCCGGGGCCTTCAGCTGCTCTGCACCGTGACTCTTCAAGTCTCTGCCATCTCTTATCCATCAGCTATATTCTATTAGACTCACAAATCTAAACACAACTGTTGAGATCAGCTTACTTAACATAACCTCATCTTATCTTGTCCAGCCCTCTCTAATTTGATTTCAACCTTTTGTGTTACTTATGGTGTATTGTAAGATGTCCATGGGTATTTTGAAACCACGAAATAGAATTAATTATTTTCTTATTATTTTTTTCCAAAGCAATTAATTGAGAAAGTCATTGGAAAATAAATCAATGAGGAAAACAATATTCAGTTGACGCCCACACTGTTGCATATACATCTGACAGCCTGATGTGAATGTTGGTGTGTTGCAGCTGTGGTAAACACTTTGCTCTATTTCCCACCAGGATCATTTCTGCGAAGTCTGAGGTTAATGGTGTCGCAGCAGAAACTCACACTCATCCAAACTCAGTGGGGATACTGCAGGTGTGTGAATCATGGCTGTGCTGTTTTTATGTTCTTTCATTGTTTGTGGATGCATGTTTGTGTGTGTTTTCACATGCGTGATTGTCACAAAATGAATAAAATACCAACTCTGTTTTTCTCCCTCTCATTCAGTTTTCTTTTTGGCTTTTAATAGGAGCTAGCGTTGCACCGAGGATGGCGTCTACCTGAATACTCAGTTTTAATGGAGTGTGGTCCACCACACAAGAGAGAGTTCACTGTTACCTGCCGGCTGGAGTCCCTGTCAGAGAAAGGTTCGAGTGACCTTCATGTAAAATCCTTTAAAGTGACGTTCATTAGTCTTTGTTCATCCTGTTCTTCGTCTCTGTGTTGTGCTTTGAAGCTGTAGGAAATTCAAAAAAGGTGGCTAAAAAGGCAGCTGCGGAAAAAATGTTTGCAAAGCTACTAAATCTGTCAGGCTGTTCTGAAATCACATGGGTATGTTGCATATTTCTTATGTTTGGGGTTTTTGTGTCACCACTGCGTCAACACATTGAGTGTTCTGTTTTAACATTACATTTTTCATTTCCAGATGCCTACACCAAGTGTCCGATTTGAGAACTTGAAGAACTCCTCAACAGAGAAGATGTGTTTACTGAGAAGAAACCCTCTGAGCATTCCTAACACTGATTACATCCAGATGATGTTAGAGCTGTCCAACGAGCAAGGCTTTGAGGTCACGTACTTCGACATCGGTGAGACAGACCACACTTCATCTGTGTTTCTATCTGATCAGATTTCATGGCAATCTTAAAGAGTGTAACTTTAAAACGGCGTCAATATTTTTATTGAAATATTGACTGTAGCAGCTCATTTAGGTGTCTGTTCTAGACATTTCTAGAAAGTTTTGGGTGAATCTCTGCAACAACAACAAAAATAGTTGCAGGCTAAAGATAAAATATGTTACAATTCTTCATAAAATGTCTAAAAACAACTAGATCAATGATATTTACTTTGTTGACTTGTTTCCAACAGTGTTCAAACCCAGAGAAATCCACAATTTTATTCAAGTTATTGGGGTGTTTCATTTTGGTCGCCTTTTAATTGCACATTGCATTTAAGATTACGATCCCTTTATTGGTCCTGCACACACTACATGCAATGGGGGAAATTTGTCCTCTGCTTTTTGACCCATCTGTGTGAACACAGCACACACAGGGGCACTTAGACAGTGGGGGGGGAGAGTCCTCTTGGACTTGAACAGGTCCAGGTCTGGTCCATCCGTGGCCTCGAACCAGCGACCTTCCAGTCTGATGTCCGTCTTTTGTCCACCGCTGCTCTCTTTATCATTTGCTTTACACTCAAATTTCCTTGTAGATTGGTTTCTTTTGATATATTGTATGTTTGCACATCTTAAGTTTGTTAGTTAACTAAGATTAGTACATAGTACAGTACTTGTGTTTGTCTGGGATTAGTCCATGTCTCTATAAGATCCCTGGGTCATGTGGGAGGAGGTCAGTTTAGCTTGTTTTGGTTCAGTTAAACTTGTGTTCTTTATTGCTTAGTTGGCCTCTTTTTGAGTTAGTGCCCTTAATTGTGTAACTCTTTATTAGTTTCTTTTGTTACATAGAATTGACTTACTTTTGTGACTTGCTAGCAACTTTCGATATTAAAGGAGAAATTGTACTATTTACTTCTTGCCCTTGTGCCTTTTTGAATGGTCCCTGACAATTGGTAAGTAAGTAAATTCTATGTAACAAAAGAAACAAATAAAGAGCTACAACATTAAGGGCACTAACTCAAAAAGAGGCCAACTAAGCAATAAAGAACACAAGTTGAACTCAACCAAACATAACCAAAACCTCTTTGGATTGAATATCCACTTTACCCATATCTGCTTTAACTTCATGTCACTCGTAATGGATCACAATTATTCATTCCCGTTTGCTGGGCAACATGAATATGACTTTAATACATTTACTCATCCATGAAGACGATCAGTCATGTCAGGTAGGTTTTCATCTTTTCTTGGTCTTTTGTTATTATTTTTGATTGAGAGACCCCTAGTGGCTAAAGTAACATATTGCACATTTAAGGAATTGGAAAATCCTTAACAATGGCGATTTCTCCATGGACCTTCAGGTCACAGGCTGGGGATAAGGCACCCAAGAGAAATTAATCACTGTTTTATATTCATTTTTGTCTGCTGTGTCGCTTTGTAAACTGTGTGTGTGTCTTTGGCAGCTGAGCTGACGGTGAACGGCCAGTACCAGTGTCTGGCAGAGCTGTCCACGTCCCCGGTCACCGTCTGCCACGGCACGGGCATTTCCTGTAGCAACGCGCACAACGACGCGGCACACAGCGCCCTCCAGTACATCAAGATCATGGCCTCCTCCAAGTAAACGCCTCAGCGGTCGCAACTGCCGCTTCACCCACGTTGTCACATACCGTATATCTGCTGATGTCCATGTCATGTTCTTCCTGCTCGAGGTCAAGATGAGGTTAAGGTTTATTTTTTTATAATAATATATATCACAAATCAGATCATGGTCCGCAATAACTTAATAATAAGATCAAAATCAATCATGTATTACACAGGAAGTTCCACATATTTAAGGTGAGACAAGTGAGAACACAACAATGAATTTTATAAAGCACTTCCTCTTGATGTTTCTACATGCCTCGGTATAGCTGTTTTATTGATTATTTATCCTCCATATTACATATTACAAGTATTTAGCCTTTTTTTAGTAGAGATGCTTTTATTTACATTCCAGTGGATTTTTTTATGTGACTTAGATTTTCCTCTGCAGTGGTGTATTAAGTTTTATGCCAGCCAATAGAAGACCACGAACTTTCAATTTAAATAAAGATCCCTTTAGGTTTAACTTAAACAAACGGAAGTGAGCTGAATATGAAAGGGAATTGATGAGGAGAGATTATCCCTTTTCCTTCTGCCGTGCAGTCTACAGTACAGACCCCCACTGTCGTTACCTCGTCGACACTCACAAAAGATACAACCTCTTTATTTTACTGTTTGCTGTTCCTGTTGGTCTGTTGGTCTGCATTGTGCATCATAGAACCTAGACGTAAAACCTGTGATGTATTAATACAGTAACTGATGGTGTCCTCAGCTGTATGGACATTGTTGGGAGAAAAAAGCTGCAACGACGTGTAAAAATCCAGAAAATAAATCCAAACTCTAAACGATAACACGTGTTGTTTTCTGTCAGTGGTCATACAACAGAAGGTATTGAGAGAGAGCAGATTGCTTGTGGGAACCGACCACTTGTTGGTCATCAATTCACGAAGGCAGCGCAAATGTGAGGAAAATTAAGATTTTTCGGATTAGTTTTGCAATTGTAATTCTAATTGGGGTAATATATTATTTTTTATTAAATGCACAAAATGTAACTTGACCTGTATTTGTGGTCTGTGTTGTATTTAATAAGATACATTAATACTGAGAAAAATTACACATTTTCATGCCTCCACGGCGGCAAGAGCCAGTGGGCGGAAGCATTATATTTTCAGGGTTGTCTGTCCGTCCCAATCTCACGAACACGATATGCCTCCAGGGAATGTCTTCAGATCTGGTACAAATGTTCACTTGGACCCAAAGGTGAACTGATTAGATTTTGGTGCCTGGAGGTCAAAGGTCAAGGTCACAGTGACCTCAAATCCCAGCGAATTTGACATATAAGGACTGTCCATAGGAAATGTCATTACATCTGGTACAATTCACTTGGACTCACTGATTAGATTTCGGAGGTCAAACGTCAAGGCGGCCTCAAAAGACATGTTTTTGATCTCTGGAGAGCGCTTGAGGAAATCAGTTGTGACTTGGACTCAAAGATAAAGTGGTCAAAGGTCACAGTGACCTTATATAAATTTATGGATTGCTGTTGGCATACAACTGCAGTGTTGTAATTCTAGTTCTTGCTTCTACATGACTAGAAACTCAAACAAGCGGTTTAGATTTATGGAGTTTTTACAATTAGAATAAAAATTTGTCGATGCAGTGACAAAGGAACAGCAACTGATCAATCATTAAAATCTTTGCGCAACAATCGTAGTTTTCGCTTCAAATCTGGAATATTTGTCGCTTTGCACTGTTTTGAGTGATTTTACACAGAATATCAGCTGACGACATAGAGGAGAACAGATTTAAAGTTTAACAACAACAACATGATTGGCTGATCGAGATCATGGCAAAATCTGATTGGATTACTGATCGCAGCTGATTGAAAGAGGCTGTGAAGGAGGGAGAGAGAATTGTGAATGAACGGGACATAGAGAAAGTCTTCCTTATTGAACATGAACTTTTATGACCATATCTTTTACATACAAACCACGTGTTTGTCAATTGTTTTACAGTTTTATTAGAACAAGCACTATGTAGCAGCAGTGTACGGTGTTCATGGAAAGATATGTACTTTGTTAAAATTGCACTTTAGAAGGTACCCATTAGGATTTAAAGGATTGAAAAAAAAATTGTGATACATGTCAGTCCGAAACAAAACCAAAAAAAACCCATGAGAGTCCAATTGAAAAAGAAAAACGTCTTTTTTCTAAGGCATCTGCAACATTCATTGGCAGGCTAAGTTGTGTTGACATGCAGGTTGAATAATGGACAAAGAAAGCATGGAAGGATTTCATGATTTCTTTTTTTTTTTTTCTTTTCTTTTTCACTACAGTCTGACACTATGATTCCAAACACTACTAATCATCGCCCTTCTCCTCCACTCACAACTGCTGAGATTCAGTCTCATTAAAAAGAATTCAGTTGATGTAGGAGGAACCGCCCATCTTCCTTTAAAATGTGCTGTATTTACAGTGATCGCCCCAAAACAGTACTGATTACATGTTGGAGTAGCGGAGCAGTGGGACACAATCTGTGAACACGGCGAGCGTCACATAAAACCTTTTTTTTCCCACCTACAACATCAATAACCTCTCCCAAACGAATCAACAGCTAACTCCTTGATATACTGGATCATGTGCAGGCAGGTGGAGACTGGAGAATGTGCTGAGTCGGATTTGTTAATGGCGTACCTTCTTCTTGGCGTGTGTGTGTGTGTGTGTGTGTGGGGGGGGGCTTCTCATCAGCAGTGTGTTTGTGAGGCATTAATAAAATGCGTTAAGGCACAGCGAGTGAAACTGACGAGTCGTAGCATTGGAGTTTGTGACCTGGGATCAAATTAAAAGCACATATTCATACGTAAAGAAAAGAGTCTATGGATGCAAAGCAGTAACATGTTTTTGGTTTTGTAATCTACAGTACCATGTGAACAGTGCACACAGGATGGAGTTGCTTCACATAGTTTTCACTCTACATATTTATATATTCACGCCGTCAGCCTGCCGTCCTGAGCGAGGACGTGTGCTCCCGGACACGTGGACAACGTGTGGCCGCTCGCGGGTGTCAGGGTTGATTTCAATCTGAAACCCTGCGTTATATTTTCTTACTCTATAACACAAAAGTGTTAAAGCTAATCTGCTTTGCAATAAATACAGAAATAAGTAACTGGTGCTTTGCAGAATCATCATAGCAGTCGAGTCTCTGGGGAATCAGACACATTAAGTTAAAAGCTTTAAAGCTTGTACAGTATTTTCATTAATACTGTACAGAGTGTTTGTTTAAATATCCTAGTTTCCTGAAGCTGCATTTTCATAAGATGACCTCTAGGTGTCTCTGGTGTTTCATTGCTGTATGCAGGCGATTAATTAATCAATCACAATCATTGTTTTGATAACTAAATAATAATGTAGGCGATTTTGCAAATAGAATATTTGCTGGTAGGATTTACTACTTTTCTTTGTTTCAGAACATTATATTTTTGGTTCTGATGTGGATTAAGGGGCAGATCTCGGATTCAGTTTTCTTTTCAACATCACAACACAGGGCATTTTTCAACATGTTTGTTATTTTTTCAAGGAATAATGCACATACCTTAATTTTCCACTATTAAGGACAATGTTTTATCACAAATAAATAATTTTAAATTCTTTCTTTTTTTCTTTATATTCATCATGTTTTCATCTGCATTTGTTTGACTGTTTATTCGTTGGTAGGATTACGCAGTTGCAAATAACATTACCGAGATATGTATTTATATACAGAGAGAGGGCATTAGCCTTGGCAGAGGAATGCACTCTCCAGTCGCCCTCCTAATTACCGTCAAGGAGGTTGTGTTTACGCCTGCTTTCGTTTGTTTGGCTGTTAGTTTGAAGGGTTACACAAAATTCTGAACGGATTTCCACTAAAACCTGATGGAAGGATGCAGTATAAGTCACGGAAGATTCCTTTACATTTTGGTGCAGATCTGGATCAGGGATCAATAATTCTTATTTACTTTCTTGAACATTGTAAGGTCAAATCAGACATAAATCTGGATCTAGTGAATTTAAATGTGTTTTTTATAAGGGGACAGTTGGTGGATGCGCAGTATGCATTCTACTGAGTGTCTTTCTAGCTCCACTATAAGAATTAGTCATGTTTCATGTGAGTGTTTCTCTGTGATTTCTCTTAAAAGCACAGAGTGTCTCAGATGGATTAGAATATGTACAGGCTACAGCACCATCTTTTCTTACGTCCTTGGTACTGAGACGATTGAACATCTAAGAGCGTCTTATGTTATTTCACTGAAACATTTACTGCACCACGTTCAGAAGACACACTGATGTATGTATGTAATTATGTAACCATACGATGGTTTCATGTGACTGTGTTTTTTAATTAGGCCGTGGGACAGGGGAGGGCAAGGAGTGATGACCGAAGCGAGGCAAGGCCCAGTTGGGGAAGGGGGGGGTTTCAGAATGTAAATGAGCTGCTTCCCGAGAGACAGTACTGCTATCACACAGATTCAACAGTATTAAAAGGCAAGAATAAATCAAATCTGCCAATTCACATAGTCCTTTTCCACTAAATTCTGAGTCCAAGATATTTTATAAAAATACCTCTTTTTTTTCTACAATAATTGATGATACAGTAAATGCGGCTTTATGCCAGTGAAAGCTGCTCTCTAAACATGCACAGTATTGTAGGTAATCAAAACGTCTACTTCAGAGACTAGTCTAACCCAAACGGCTTGTCGGAAATCCAATGGCTTCAACTAAAACGCGCTAAATCGTGTGACGTGTCGTTTTAAGGCAAGGACATACTCAGACAACCAAGGAGCTGAGGAAAAGATCTACATAGGAGTGTTACGATTGTTGCCCTGACAACCCAGCTCGGAGAAGCACGATGAAGGTGATCCTACTGGATGTTTCCATGGGTGGATGACCGTGGGACGGTGCCACAGAACCCCCGACAGGGCCGCTGGTCAGCAGGCCATCATTCAGCTCTGCAGCCGCTCCTCTCCATGCACACTGATGTTTTATCCTTCACACGTTTCTCTTCACACCTTATTGTGCATAGGTAACAGCCTTCCTGTGTGTGATGATGATACGATGGACCATATTATCCGTTTGCTACCACAGGTTCACTGTGGATTCCATGTTGATGAAGCCGGGGTTCTTGCGCAGCTCCCAGTACATGTTGTTGGAGACCCACCTCTCCCTGTGATTGGCATCAACCACTTTCCTGGAAGAAAACACACAAGTGACAGTTGTAAGTGATAAAGCTGAAACCAAACTAGAATTATCGCCCTGTCATTGTAGGCCCCCCGCAGAGCAGTGTAGTTTCAGCCCATCCAGGTATTCCTGACTTATTGCATCACAATAATATGAGGTCACTTTGACCTTTGATCACTGAAATCGAATCAGTTCACTTGTGACACTACGTGAACATTTGTGCCAAATTTCAAAGGATTCTCTCAAGGGGTTCTGAAGATAACACGCTCACATGGCAAAAATCGCTTTCACAACACACTTTGGCCGCCAAATACTAATTAGCACTGAGGCGTAAAAATGTTATTCACAAACATACGGAGGAACGATCAGGCTGAAGTTATCCTGGCCAGCAAATAACTAATAACCCCAAAAACCTACAGTATCTCCTGAACATAAACTGATATTCAGCTTGACAGAAAGTCCCCATCAACCTCACACTGTTTAACTTGTTCACATTCAAATATAAAGCTGGCATTTGAAACTAAGAAAAATAAGCTTATTTGTGAGGTGAGAATGTTTGGCACAGAAGGAACACAAATACATTCTCCTGTATACTGAGTATTGTGTGTGGAAAACAAAGACAGTCAATTTCACCTTTACCTTGTTTTCATAAAAAACTATATATGGCCAGAGTTTACACACCACAGTTACACACTGCACTAAGAGAACACTGAGGTGATGCTATGATAAGATTCAGGTGGAAAAACAAGGTGATGTATAATTATTCACTTTTAATATTATTATTATTAGAAATAATACATTTTGATTAACTACTGTGATTCATTTTAATAATTGGTATAATGTATTTAAACAGTAAGCATGATTTCATTTCACTGTTTGCACCTTATTCCGTTCATCCTGTTTAATGATAGACTCAAATAGCAACAAATCACTGATCACTATGATTCTAAAGTTTAATGATGAAGAAATATAATGAGATATAAAAGCTGATGATGGTTTACAGGCACATTT
This sequence comes from Hippoglossus stenolepis, assembly GCF_022539355.2. Lineage (NCBI taxonomy): Eukaryota > Metazoa > Chordata > Actinopteri > Pleuronectiformes > Pleuronectidae > Hippoglossus > Hippoglossus stenolepis. Next base: position 13,737,789 of record NC_061495.1, on the reverse strand, counting down.
AGTGAATTAATGATAAAAACAGGTACTAGTGTTGCAAATGTGACACAATCAGTTAAATGACACGACTGAGTTACTTTTCATTCACAGGCAGAATTCTTGACAAATAACAATGGGAGTAAAGATCAAGCCTTGTGTGTCTTTTCTGACAACTACTGAACGATGTGTGTGCTGTTCTATAAACGTGACGGAAACATGAATCTGTATATTTCAGTCTATGAGCGTTCACACAGTTTCAGGTAAGAGCCTCACACATCTGCTCACTGCCCTCTGTTCTTACTTGAAGAAGCGCGGCTCCTGTTTGATGTCGTTCTCATCGCTCCACTTCCTCCGGGCTCTCTGCATGTCCTCTATACGCTGCTTCTCTGAGGACGCCATCTCCAAGTTCCCTTCTTCAAGATGCCTGCGTGACCGAAAAAGGAAATGTCTCAGCGAACGCATACAGAGAATCAGACGGCCACATGAGGTTCCTTCACAAAAGGTCTCGAGACTCAATATTGAGCTAGGACATCATCAAACAAAAACAATTCGCTGATGTTACAGTCTAATTTTGGGGAAATGCTGTACCTTTGATCGGGCCTGAATCTGGCATCAGTACGCGGCAAAACATCCTTTAACTCGGGGCAAAGCTCATTCAGTTCAATAGCGAACCTGGTGAAGCCGTAGTACAGCTCATAGTCTGTGGGCATGGAGCCTGACGAGGAGAGAGCGACATGAACATCATCTTAAAATCACTGGAACAACATCCACTGGCTTGTGTCAGGTGCAAGATCAAATTTCTTTGGCCCTAAAAACTTCCAGTGCATTTTAAACGACCGGTTAAACATCCAGATATGAGTGTGGGTGAAGAAGTGATGTCTACCTGGCCTCCAGACGCATTTGGCAGAAGGCGGGACGCCGCAGTAAAGGCCCTCGTGCCATTTCCCAAAAAGCCTGTGAATCACTTTCCCTTCTTGATCCATCACAAATCCTTGAACCTCATTCACATTAGAACTCCAGTAGTTTCCCTGAAAGACAAATCCAACTCCATCAGCTTAGATTTAAAAACAAAAGTTCAGAGAGAATCTTATATTAAAACTTATATAGTGAATATTTTCTTTTTGCCTGTTGTGGGCAGAAACATTAGTTATAATATTTGTATGTGCAGCGCTGAGACATTATTCATCTATAAACTACAAGCAACACTAGTTCAGCAGTGGATTGTTTAAGAGTGTTTAAGTTTCAGTCTGCAGCATCAGACCTGTTTCATCGCTTCATTATCAGAACATTTGATAAAGGACAATTCATTTTTATTTGGTTTATCCATTTAAACATTATTTGCCATTTTCCTGGGTCCAGGTCACATGAACTGATTAATTATACTGTACTTTTTAAGCTGTGTATTACAGACAAAAATGGGATATAAATGTTAATGTACTTAAAAAATAATTCCCTGCCTTATATATCCTACTGGTTTTCCATCTTCTTTGGCCAGTGTAACAGTGAAAAGGGAAATAAATATATTATATGAGTGATACGCGGCAGAAGCCCCGTGATAACTGACAGGAACATCTCTGTACCTTGACAAATGTGAGTTTGCAGAGGCAGGCGCTGCTCTTTGTGTTTCTGATGGTGATCTCTCCGTAGTGTTCGATCCACCGTCGTCCGCTTAGGATGTTGTGTACGCAGGTGGTGACTTTGTTCCACTCGTAGTGATCGCCAAACCTAGAGAGACACAACAGCAGGTGATCCCCTCGAGCTGCTAAACAATATGAGCAGGAACTCAATAAAAACCTTACTACCTATGTTTTCATCTGCATTTGTAATTTAGCAGCATTACACAAAAGCCGCAGGATGGCTTCACATGAAACTTGATGGAAGGATGTGGTATGGGTCAGGAAACAACCCATTTAATTTTGTTGCAGATCCAGATCAGGGGGATTTATTATTATTAGGGCGTTTGTTGACAGTGTTTGTTGAAGCGGATCCAGGAATTATCTTTCACCTTCTCAATATGAGGTGATAAAGAGGCCAATCAGCCTTGGCAGGGATATTTAGTGGCTGAGCACCCTACTTGTTTTTCTTGGTTTTATTCCAGATTAGTCTGGTTTCTTTTCTTGGAAAGACACATGTTGATCGCTAAAGAAGAAAACCTTGATCTAGTTTGATCATGCAGCTTATCTAATAGCATTTTCAGTATTCATGTCTAAATGATTTGAGTGATAAAAATATCAGTGCACGCCTCCTCAAACGTCCCAGTCAAGTTTATTCATGAGCTGCATCCTCTTGTGGATTCCTCTGAGCCACACATTTGTATTGACATGTACTTTTAGTTGGTGAGAAGTATCTAATTATTTGGTTTTCAGTTACAGGTATGTATTATTCAGAGCTGTCAGGGAGCCGGTAGCACTGATAAAACTATTTGTTTTCAGGTTTAAGGGGTTTAATTACCACTGAGCCATATGGGTGTGTACCAAACTCCAAACAGCTGGTTTAGTGCAAACTCAGTTTCCAGAAAAAAATCAATCCCTCAGAGTCATAATTATAATTTGGATGTTGATGTGAGCGCAATTTAAAAGTTATAAACTGGTAATTATAAGAACACAGATGACATGAATCAGCTCAGTAGCTAAGATGATTTAATGGCTTAATTGTTGACATGAAGCTTCGGACTTCAGGTTTAAACCAAGAAACAAACTATCTGGATCAGTTACCTGGGAATCGTGAGGTTCACGCTCCCTATCGGCAAAATCTCCATCGACTTGCCCCAGAATTTGTTTTTCCATCTCACATCTGAAAAGCAAAATAGTAAAAACATCAGAAAAGAAAGAACAGCATACTTCCCAATTTCTGTATATTTTTCTGAAAATTTAAGGAACGGAATCTGTTTCTTCTGTAAAGATTAATCTGGATATTAAAGAGGTTAAATTAGTCGTTCTGTGTCATCTGCTAAGCCTCAGTTCCCCATGAGTAAAATCCCTCACTAATTAGAAAGGTAACGTACCTTGCCATAAGGTGAAGTTCTTGGACTCACAGTGACAGGTGGAGATGGGAGGGTGGTGGCTCACCTTTGAGAGAAGATTAAATAGATACAGTCTGACAGCTGTTGTTGTTGTTGTTGTTTAGATTACACATCATATACAGTAGCTGGTTTGAATGATCTGGGAAAAGGCTGAAGATTTTCATCTTTTCTTTGTCTTATATGTGCCAGTAAACAGAACATTGTTTGGATCTCTTTGTTGCCCTGGCAACTGAGGAACCTGTCAAGGACATTGAAAATTACTTGATTATTCAAGAAAAGAATCCGACTAATCCATAATTAATATAACTATTAATTAGAGCCTGGGTTTACTATATACCTAAAGTATTAAGAGAGCAACCTTAAGAAGTTCAGTGAAATGTGAAGAATATATGTACAGTATGAATACAATACAATACATATCAGAGCATGTGTCAAGATTTGTGTGACTACATCTAAGTGATGGTGCCTATGACAGCAGAAATAAAGTATGTAAACATAATGGTTTGACCAACACAATACCCACAGCTACACCATCATAAAGGAGATAAATACATGGTAATTAAATACGACTGTTCCCAAGTTCAGAAGAGAATTTTGAAGCTCATATTTGAAGCTCAAATTTTACCTAAAATGAACGAGATGTGACATCATCGCCAATACAAAAACTGTTGATGGGGAAATGTCCACAATTTCCATGACAACTGTACAGATTCTATTTCCATATGATAAAACAGCTGTTAACTGGACCTGGTGCTGAAATTGTTTTAGTGGTCGCTGTTTCAAAAAAGAACTCCGAAGCTCAAATAGCATTTTTTATTCCAGTATATCTAAACTTGGGGATTAACCGGATGGTTGTGGGATTATTAACAGAAAATGAAAATTGTCTTTATGGTTTATGCAGCGTTAAGTTGTCCTTATTTTTTTAATTTCCTTTTTTTTTTTAAGTTAAAAGTTTGTATTTATTGAATCAATAATTTCATGTTTTCAGGGCTAAAATTCTTAGAAATAAAGGCAATGAACTGTCTTTCGTTGATCTCATCAGCAGATTTTAAGAAATAAAATGCAAGTAAAGATTGGTTTTGTTTTAAGTAGCCAGACAGTTTTGAAACCACTGTTTCAGAAATCTGTGAACAAACGTACCTGTTCCGAGAAAAAACAGAAGCCCTTGTCTTCACGAATACATTCATAGGTCTCTCCGAGTAGAGGGTTGAATGGCTTACTTCCTGCTCTATAGTAAGTGGATGAGTAGCCTGAGATGGCAAAAGCGGCAACAATAACCTGTGGGAGTCAAAACAAGACAAAGATGAGATGAACCAGCTCATATTAACAAACTGAACATCAGGATTCATTTGATTCCACTAAAAAGATAAAGACAGATGAAAGTAGGAGGATCTGAGGTGAACAGCTACATCAGAGCGTGCTGTCACGTCTCAGACATGAATGAGAAATTGTGCGTTGGCTTGTGACTGACAAACAGGAGAAACTTAAGATGTGAGTAGAAACATCTACAGAGAAAAATAAAACATTAGATAGGGGATAGTTACCATGTTCTCCGTACAAAGTACTCGTTTATGACGTATGTGACACTTTACCATGCGTTCGAAGGGGTCCTCGGTCTCCGCAGCCTTGTCCAGCAGCTCGCTGTACTCCAGCTCTTCACACATGCGCTGCAGGGTATTGAGGGGCTCGTTGAGCTCCACTGGCATGGACACTTTGGACAGATCTTTGCCGATGTTGTTTCTCAAGATGTTCCAGAGGTTGATGTTGCTGGTGTCGGGACACGGCGCCGGCAGGCAGGTGCGTCGCCCATTGCGGAAGGCGCTGCCAGCAAAGTCTCCGTTGGCCACTGGGAAAACAAGAGGTTACAACATTTACACCTGCCAGGGCAGTCGATGACAACATGCTCTGAAATATTTATAGAATAAGAGGAATTTATTTAATGAGTTTAGTTGATCGACAGAAAATTTATCAGCAAATATTTTCACGATTTATTCATTGTCACTTTTATGTACAAATGCCAAATAAATTCTTTAATTCCAGCAGCTAAAATGAGATATTTTTATTCATGGCAAGAAAATCTGTTTGAAGGGGGATTCTGGTATTTTTCAACCTATTTAAGAATTAAAGACAATTCAAATAATATCAGGTAAAAGAGAAAACTCAAGCTACATCAGGCTGAGCTCCTGTTAAAACAATGTTTTTTCCAAGAGATTTAAAAGTTGAGGTGGACTCAGTCACTCAGCTTCCTGAGGACAGGTTGTTCCAGAGTTGCAGGATTAGAACAGGAAAGGCTGTGTCCTCAGCTTGTTAGCCTGGTACGATGCAGACTGTGGGATATAATACTCTTCGTCTGCCTGAGGTTCTCAAGAAGCTTCATACTGAATCGAATTGGACTTGAAGTTCTGAGATACAGCGAGGAGCCAGGTCACTAAGAGGCTTTGCACTAATCAATACGATTTTAAAATCAGACCCTAAAAGACAAACTGAGGGCCAGTATAGGGAGGTCAGAGGGCCAGTGTAGGGAGGTCAACCAGTGTGACGTGGTCTGACAGCTGTAGGGTCATAGTTCCAAACATCACATATTTAGAAATATCAGGTTTTATATCCCTGTGTGGTATGTGACAAAGATGTAGGAGGGAGATCCCATCTCCCCTTACACAGAGCTGTTGCTTTTAATAAGTCGAGGAGGAGGAATCCTTGGCACAGAGCAACACTGCAAGGTCAACCTCCTCGGCCGCTCAGATAAATGAGTTTGTGTCTGTGTGTGTGAGGAGCACTGAGCGGGATCCTCTCCTTTGTTACTGCTTTTGTTCATGCTTTTGGCCACAGTACTGTAGAAGTGGAGGCGCGAAGGCCGGTGACAGTGCAGAATTAGACTTACTTTGTCTGGAGACGTTATCAGTCACACTGGCGTTGTCCTCGGAAATGTTATCGCTCACATCGCTGACATATGACTCATCGTCTGAGCCCTTTGAGGGGAACAGGTACAGAGCGGAGTCAGAATCAGAACAGCAGAACTGCCTCAGCCACACACACACACACACACACACACACACACACACACACACACTCAACGTTGCCAGTGGCGAACAAACTGCAGCAGTCGCCGGCTATCTGTCCCACTGCAGTAATCATGAGACAAGACACTGCAGCATTTTCATACTATATATATATATATATATAAACACCATAAGGCCATTGACGTTGCTGAAGAGGAGCATATTGTCACCACTCTACTACAGTCGCCTGCTGCTGGGGAACATTCAGCTGGCAGTGTACCACCGGTCTGAGTGGGTCTGCTGTTTGAGCTACAGGACTGTGTGTGTGTGTGGAGCGGAGGGTTGATGATTCAATCCTTCAACATGGCTCAGTGTAAGGCCTGGAGAGCTCCGATGCTTAATGGCTCCGCAGAGACCACTATATTTGGAGCAGGGTGTTCACAGGAGTTAAAAGGGGAGACAAGGGGAAATGATTGTTTCAAGTGATGGAACAAACGTCCTTTTTAACAAAGCCAGACGCTGCAAATCAAGAGAAACCGACAGAAGAGGAGAGTTATTATTCTCAGACACAAAAAATAGCCCTCCTGAGTGCCCGAGATTTCGTTATAAGCTATTTCTGCTTTACTTTCTGCCCTCATTAACTGCAGGCTAACTCCAGCTTTTATCTGGGGTACATCCACACGACTACATTTGAAAACAATCTCTGTCTGAATCAGTTTTAATCCATGTCCATACTCGTGACCTCTTATGTAAACTAGGCATGCGCGTGCCAGTGTATGCAGGAAACATTTTCTTGTTAGTCGCAGAAAGAGCTAAGCAGCCAACGAGGATCAGCAATGGCTAAAAGCATGAGCAGGGGTTTATTAGCTTGGAACGATTACGAGGAGGAGCTGTAACTGAAAGTGAAGGGGGTCATGTGATAGGATCCTGACGATGTGTGGATGTAGCTCTATTTTCCCAGCAGCAGGACAAATTCAGCCCCCCGCTATCTTTGATCCAATTCTGCTCCTTATAGTTCTTATTCCCGTCTCAACCGTCCCCTGTTTTACCTCATTCTCCGACGAGCTGGCTGACAGAAGCACTTCCTGGGCGTCAAAGAACTCAGAGACTGACTCTGACATGGAGAGTCGGCTCTCATTAGAGGCCTGCTGAGTCAGAGGGATCCCCATCTGTTCCACGGCCTGCAGGCAAACACACGAGACGTTCACTGTTCCCTGGCTGTGGTGACAGCTCAGAACCAAAAACAGCCCTGAACAAACACAAACACCTTCAGATGACAGCACAGACTTCATCTCGCAGCATGTGTATCCTTGCCAGAGGGCAAGCTCCCATCCATTACTAATTTGTAATTTTTTGCCATTAACCTTGATGTCCGGTTCTGCATAGAATGATGATCTATTAGCTTACCTGCCAGGGCGACCTGGAAAGACCATCAGTCTATAAGGACTGGAATCACTAATGCAATCAACAAATACAGGAAGCAACCAAACAAACTACCTGGAGTTTCTGTAAAACAGGGAGTCAGAAATGAGCTTCATCAGTGACAGATGTTCCAAGTGACGTACCTCATCAGGCGTGGAGATGATGTTCACACTGACAACTTGTTCACCCAGGACAGATTCAGAGTGGATGCGGCTGAGTCGAGTTCGAAGCTCTGCGTTTTGGGACAGGGCCTGGATGACAAAAAACAATTTTTCTAAATTTGATATGAAACTATACGCTGATATCTCGCCACAGGACAATAGGTTTTCAATGGTTGTTTCATTTAGGGTTGAGCTGATATTCCTATCAATACAGAGAACTCACGGAAAGTTTTTCTTTGGTTGCTTCTTCGTACCATACCAGCTAAGAACAGATCACTATCGCTTACTAAAGAAACTAAACAGGAAGAGATGGGGGACAAAATCCACAGTCGTTATTCTGTCCACAGAAATGACCGAAATGAATAATAACTTAGCCTCTTAACTGCTCGTTGTTAAAACATGAGCCCTATCAATGTTAAAGGGATAGTTCACCGAAATACAATTGAAGTAACTGGTGACTCCTTCTTCAGACGTGAATCAGACGTGTCATCCAAGTGTCCGCAATCCCCGACATTCATAAGTGTAAAAGTCAGTGTAATACCGGAAGTGGTGATGCTAATGGTCGCAGCGATGCGAACATGAGAGTGTGTGCAGTTTTCCGGTGTGTCCATGAGAATGTGAACACGCCTCTGAGGAGGATATCAGGGGACATTTAGGCCTAAAACACGGTGTAAATGACACAGTTTCGAGTCAAATATGAATGTCGGTGCTTGCTGACACATGGATGAATCCACAGGAGCCGTATGGAGGCATGGTTTTTTTTCAGTTGTTTTTTTTACGTCTGAAGAAGAAGTCCTGTTTACTTCAATTGTATTGGATTTGGCTGCAACACTGTTTACCCCTGAGACTACAAAAGTGTTTTGTGGACTCAGACACTTCACCCAGCCCTCCATCGGCTCAGTGCTGAGTAGATAATGACTGAATTTTTCTGTGAACTATCCCTTTAAGCTGAGGTGATTTATGTCAACAAGTTGTCTTAAGAGCTTGTTTCTGTTGCCACTAACAGACCAAACTAATCGGTTCAAGTACGTTTGTATGTGTTAAATAAAGAAATTCAAAAGGAAGACAACATCCCTCAGTACCTCCCTGCAGGGATTAAAATAGGTCACATCAGCGGCTGCAGCTACAACAACCTCAGCTCCTGACCATAAACTTTGTCATAAAAAACCAGTCTTCCTGCCTTTGCCAACTTTGTCACACAAGCATCCAATTAGGCACAAAGAAGAGATAAAGCAGCAGAAACATTTCACTGAAATGATGTCAACTGTTAGCAGAGCTCCAGGCCAATTAAATCAGTGGGGTTGAGAAGCGGCCCTGAGGAGCAGAGCTAATGAACTGGAGTTTACATTTCTCTCTGTCACCAATTAATATGGGGAAAAAATGATTGGGCTTTCTCGACTCACTTACCACTGCTCTCATCATCATTTTCAATTATTTAGATTGTCTTGACTGCTCGGAATAAACTGCAGCTTGTGTGTTTTATCTGACAGCCTGTCGTCATGAGCGTATCTTAAAACATGACAACTACAAAGATTTGTTTTTAAAGACACCAAAGAGACATTGCTCAAATTACTGCAGTAATTTCTTGAGTAATGCGATGATAAAAAGGCACCAGAGCATATCAATATAAAGTAACCAAATGCTGTATTAATGCTTTCAGACATGGATTAAATCCCGGACATTCTTCTAGAATTATGCAAATGTTCGAGTTGCTCCATTCTCCGGAACTTTTCTTGCCAGTTCCCTGGTGAAATGTTTGGAAAATGTCAGAGTGAGCTCATGTGAGAGTACAGCAGGAAAATCGTAAGCATCGTAAGAGCAGCAGGGGAGTGGGCTTTTCTATCACGGTACAGACGCAAAACTAGAAGAACACAAATATCTCATGGCAGAAAGGTGCCGTACAAGTAGAAGCTGCAGACGAAGATGTCGACTTTGAAAGATAAAGGTAGAGTCAAGAGATTGGTGATAAGGGCAGACACCAGTGTCGATGTGATGTAAACAAAAACACAGATTTCTGCAGCTGAATTTATACGTCATGTCCCGCCTCCTGTAGGCTCTACCCAATTTTTGGGACATTTTCCTAAGTTCATGTCTGAAAGGGGCTTAAGTGGGACAAAGGTTCAGATTTACTGAAGAGCAATCGGGGGGTAAACACGGCTCATTACCTGTGACAGAGACTTCCTGAGAGAGTTGATCTGCGTCGACTGATCCGGCTGCTCCTGGTCAGACAGGATCTGTTTGATCTTCTCTTTCTCTATGGCCACAGTGTTGAAGGCCGACTTCAACAGAGAGTGGACTGTACAGGGATAGAGCAAAAGGAAAGATGTTTATCCTCTGCATCCTTACACAGAGACAATCCTAACTAGAATTACCACACTGCGGCTGTGTGTCTCCGCCAACCAGTGAAGTTTCCGTGTACATATTTCTACATATATTTCCTGTAACTTTCACAGTCTTCAAAAACGGTAGTGGGTTTTCTTCTTTTATTTAACTGGTCTTGATTGCCTTTAAATGCACTCCACTCTTGAGTTTTGTTAAGATGATGTTGTGTGAATCCTGCTGTGATGTAGCTACAGTAAAACAAAGTCTAACTGGTGAAAGTCACGTTTTCAGATCATCATACAGGTCAGCATTTCTGTGAACTTTGTGCACTATTCACCCAAAATGTCCTCCCTCTCTGCACAATTACACTCTTTGCACATCACTACTGACAGTATGGAGGGTCAGCGTTGAACCAACAAGTCGTCTGTGACAGGTGATGGTTAAAAAAATGTACTGTTCGTATTTATTTTATCCACCAACTATGTTTATCTAATGTGCAGTTTTGTTTAAAAACTGGCTAAACGTTGGACTGCTTGTGTTTGATGCTCATGACAGACGTTGCAGTGTTCTGAAATCTCAACAGTGACTTTTGGAGGTACATTATCATAACATCAACAGAAGGCCTCTGCGAATAAAAGATCTAGATTGTCGTAAACCAGAATAAACCTTTAAGATGACGTACATTTTCTGCGACGTCTCTCACCTGATAACCACTCTGGTGCTGCAGCCATGTACACTGCCTGCTTACCTTTCTGTGCGATGGTGCAGAATTCCTCCTGAAGTTTAATGTAGTCGCTGGCACACTCGACGCTGTCTGTCAGCCGGGAGACAGGGGGCTGAAAGTCCACCAGCTCGGCGCACAGGTTGGGATTGGATGAGTGGAGGCGGACAGGGGACATGCTGGTAGACAGAGGGACCTGGAGGGAAATGAAGACCAGAGAGAACCACTGTCAATCCAGCACGAGGCTCACAAATGGTCATGTGGTGTGTGACTGAGAGCCAGAACAGGGCAAACCACCGGCCAAACAGCATGTCTGGTTGTCTTTGAATGGCTTGTTTAAGTTTAAGAAATGTATATAGTGAACTACTAAAGAGGCTTTATTCATCACTAATATGTTCAGGAAAAAGAATGATTTAAATCTCCCTTCACTGTGAAAAACCATTGTGAAATAGAGCCTGACAGATTATTGGATTTGCCATTAAAAATTTAACGATATTAGTCTTTTACAGAAAAGATGAACATCTATGTTTATATTTCACATTAAAAAACAGTTTCCTAATTCAAGCTCTGTATATATTTGGTTTTATTTGTATTTTCCATTCATGATAAGGTTTAAAATATCAAACCTCAGTTACATTTCATGATTTACATGATTTGAGAACAACATCTTGGGAATTGTTGCCAATTTTTTTTTAGATATCGGCATCAGCGTCACTACACAATAATCTATATCATTCAGGCTCTGGTGTAAATTTAGGCATATTTAGAAGCACAGATTAATATATTACGCAAAATCAGGGTGAATTAGCAAAGATGGAGAAATCATTATTCAGGCCTCGACACACCACACCAATAAGTGTCAGTTGTAGAGCAGAGTGATTAAACAACAAAAAAGAACAAAAGCATAAAAAAAAAATTAAAAGCATCTTCTTCAACGAAGCACAATTTTCAATGAATGCAGTTTAGCTGTCGTTATCTTGACTAAGTATTCTGTTGTTCAGATTCTTCAAACTCAAACACATTAAATCTTAAATGATAGTTAAACAGAGAGAAGCTGCAGATTTTCAGATTCGAGCAGCTTAATGTTGTGAATCTTTGCCGTTTGTCCTGGAAAGATTCCATAAATAAGTTCAGTTGTTAATGATCAGATTTCTGTGCCCTGACTCATTCATTAATGCATAATAAAACCCTCTTATGATCAAAATCCTGTCTGTGTGTTTGTGTCTGTACAAATAGATTTGATATAAAGATGGTCGACAGCTCCCAAGGGTGAAGCCAAAGCCTATTGATCGCCACCTGGTGGCAGGCTGCAGTATAGGTCATTTACCCGGTATCCTTCATGTAAATAGATGGGACACGGACCAAACTAAAAAGTAGAAGTACTACACTTCAAATTAATTTTGTTGAAGAGTAGTGGTGGGAACTTGATACTGCAGCTCCACTTTAAGATCACTACTACTACTACTACTTCTACTACTACTACTACTCTGGCTCCAAATGACATGAAAATCTTTCATGCAGTGTTCATATGTGGGGAATTTTGGCTTCATTTCTGTAGTGTTTTTTTTGGAAGTGGAGACCCGTTGTCCATCTTTATATAGTTTTATTATTATATAGTCTATGGTCTGTACATAATAGAGACGGAGCAGAAATCTGAAGAGAGGTACCTGAAGCTGGAATTTTGCATCTTTGCCGACACTTTTTGTTCTCCATCTTCTGTTCAAGCGCTTTTCTTTCTTTGACAATTCTACACAATTGGACTTTGTGGCACACATGGAGCAAAATATGCAAAGTGCGGTTAATAGGACAAACACATCACAAAGAAAGCAATCTTTACACACAAAAAAAGGACAACACTCCCACAAATGGGCAGCAAACTAAAATTAAGAGGCGAATGCAAAGTGTGGTGTTAAAAGATGCATTTCAGCCAAAAAATATAATAAAAAATATAAATTAAATAGAAGCAGGTAGCTGTTCAGTGAGCACAACTGAATCCAGTCTTCAGGTAATGAAGCCTGAGGTTTTAAAGTTAGTAGCTTTTCTTAGAATGACACATCTAAGTCATTAACTGAGTATAAATGGGCTTCTGAGCAACACACACACACGCCACGCACGCACGCACATACGCGCACGCGCGCGCGCACGCCGCGCCCGCACGCCGCGCCCACGCACGCACGCACGCACGCACGCACACACACAGTGTCCACAATACAGTATTGAAAGAAACTGCTAAATGAGATTGCTTCGCCTACTCTTCGTTGTTTGTGTGTGTGTGAGAGTGAGTGTGTGGGTTTTACCTGCATATCTGTGAAGTTGGGTGCTGACTGAGTCCTTTGCAGAATCTCCAGGCTCTGCAGTAACCGGCTCAGCTCGGTCAGGTTCGAGTGGCATCGAGCGAGCTCTGAAAATGAAATTCACACCCACACAGACACATTCAGTGTTGCATGTCATGAAATGGTGATCAATCCTCCTCTGAGGGTTTTTTCGACGGACTTATCGTAAAGGCCTCAGGCTTGATCTAATCCACTCCTTTGTCAAATCTGATTTGTTGCCAGCATTAAAACAGGATCTTGCTCTCACCCTCTGCACACTTGTCCATCTCCTCTGATTCCTGCAGCCAAGCAACCACCTTGCTCTGGCCGTTACTGTAGGAGGCAGGCAGGTTGCTATTGCTGTTGTTGCTGGTGGCCACCGGCTGCCAAGGCAGGCTGCCCGGCTTGGCCTGCTGTGGTGATACAGGAGCAGACACAGAATCAACAATGTGTGGAATTAATGTAAATGGTGAATGGTCTGTATTTACACAGCGTTTTTCTAGACTTTATGACCAAAAGCTTTTCAGTGCAGTTTTGCCATTCACACAAATAATGAATCAACTTGCAGCACATTCTCTATCACACCTTAGTCACACACTGCCAGCCCAGCCGCCAGGGACAATTTGGGGTTCAGTATCTTGCCAAAGTACACTTTAGGAAAAAGGGGATCGAACCACTGACCTCCTGGTAACCGAAAACCTGTTCTACCTACTGGTCCACAGAAGCCAAATCAGTCAATAACCAAACAAGATTTCTGAGATGCAACATAATCAGAGTTCAGGTTAGTTGCCGGTTTTCAGCAGCGTTTTTGACAGTGTATTATAGAGGAGGTGATGCTCATTGAGTAAATCTGTCAGTCAAAGCACAAACAGTCAGATACAAACAGATACAGTCCCAAAAACAATGTCGATTTGCAGCATGTAAAATGATAAAATGAAGAGAAAAGTAGAGCCAGACCAAATATCAGTGATCTGATTTTACTTGATGATATTGGCCTATCACAGACACATTGGTATCAGTGTATGTGTTGACTGATATGTATTAATATATGAAAACTTTTCTTTACATAGCATAATACAATAAAAGACGCTTAAGGTAATTTAAAAGTGCTATCATCACGTAGTTTGTCCGGTAGAGCGCCCTCCGACTTCATTGTTTATAATTCTCTCAGTCAGCGATGTCTGCAGCACATCTGTCTAGTGCACGTCACAGCTGAGCAGACAGTGGTGCTGAGTCAGACTAGTGGTAAGTAAACTAGTTTGTGAAATACATCTCTTTACCACACTGTTTCCTCTGTTCTTCATCTATAACACACACACACACACACACACACACACACACACACACACACACACACACACACAGTCACTCGTTAAATGAAGCAAATGCTCATATTTGAGAACCCAAAAGAATCAAATATTTAGCATTTTTGTTTGATAAATTACAAAATTACACTCATTTTAGAGCAAATCTGTAAAGATTCTTTATGTGATTTGTCCTTGAACAGGTCAGTTAACCAGTAGAAGCTTTCCTTGGTTTGTGCAGCAGATCTTGAATATCTTCCTCCTATGTCTCTGACGTAACAATCAATTTGTGTGTTTGTGACTTTCATTTAATCTTTTTTTTTCTGAGAGAGCTCATCAGGCGGCAGCTTCTGTGACTCCACATCCATGTGATCACCTCTAATGGCCTGTTTGAAGCACGGAGTGTCACTCCCAGGAGAACCCGCGTTAGCAAATCAGCCACGTTGCCAAGGACTAGAGATTCAGACTGAACTGGAAACAGTCTAGACCAACAAGCCTTTTTGTTTTTCTAATGATCTGGATACAATTACCTGTCCAGTCTGCTTTACTGCATCAGGCAGATGTCTGTCTACATGTTCACATTCATTAGTCTGATAATTAGCCACAGTGGACAGATCTGAGGCATGGAAACAAAAACAAGTGCTAAAATCACCCCTGGTAGAACAGTGGCTTCCACACCGGGAAGAACAACAAACAGACACAATCTTGTCTGAGCATAGAGTGAATTTTACTTCCTCTCTTCTGGATGATATTTTGGTAGACTATCCTAGTTAAAAAAAAAAAAATAGAGTAAGGCGATCTCTCATTCCCCATGACATACCCCTCTTGAATAAGTAATTGGACTCTGCTCGGAGCACAGCCAGAAACTCATTTTATGCCTGAAATACAGGAGAGGTATGAAAAACACTGACTTGACTGTTAAAGGTAGAGAATGTGATTCTAATTCAATGCACTTTTTGTAGGATTCAGTTAATAACTCCTCACGGCCCACTAGCTGCCCAGACCAAAGAATCTACACAGCTCTGGCTGTGGCAGGGACTGAGCCACACAATATTATTACAACCAATCAGCACCAGGAAGCGGTCATGCTCATACACCTGACTTAAGAGAAAAGCTGTGCTGATTAATTAAGTGTTTTGGAGGTCCAACATTGTAACGGCCGTTTGACAGCCCAGAAAGATTTGTCCCAGTCAGTCTGACTATGGAGGAGAGACATGAAGACGGATGGGGAGCTTGTTCTGTTTCCGCTTCACATCATCACATGTCATTTGGCGGACACTTTTATCCAAAGCGACTTACAATTAGTGCATTCAACATCTACGAGGGGCCATTTAGGTGGTTCAGTATCTTGCCCAAGGACACTTCGGCATGCAGATGGGGACTGAGGATCAAACCGCCGACCTTCTGGTTGGAGGACGACCGCTCTACCCCTCAGCCACAGCCGCCCATTGGGCCGCTGACAGGTGGGTAAGAACAGTTAAGATAGTATCGGGGGCTTTAAGGACTCACCTTTGCTTCATTGACCACGCTCGCGGCAGGTTGGGGAGACTCCATGGCAGCTGGGGGCGGAAATGTTCGAATGGTGGCGTCTCGGGGAGATCGCACAATCTCATTCTGTCTGTAGAGTCTGTGATGACGCAACTTGGAAAACCAGACATCAAAGATTTCTTGAGATTTGACCTAAAGAGGAGCAGGCGGAGGAGAGTGTTAATCTCTGTCATCCGCTGACCCTGAAGTGACAGTGTTGACTCCTCTCATCAGTGTTACCTTCAGGTGATAGATATGCTCCTCGGTGTCCAGGTCGATGCGACGGGCCCGTTTTTTGATCGACATGACGGAGAGGCCGACATCGATGCTGCCATGAAGTTTGCCTCTCTGGATCTGAGATAAGTGAAAGACAAATAGTTTTCAGTTTACTTTTCAAACAAAACTCACCAAAACAGGAGGCTGAGGAGGCCAGAACCCATTTGATGTGAGCGACTGTGTTTAATCACGGGTGACAGGTTGAGTCCTGGGACATATGTGAATGGGTGCGGGCGGATCCGGATTTGACTTGGAGATAATTGTGGTCAACGGGTTGGGTCCAGTACGGAGCGTGTGCAGGCTGTTGCAAATTTGTAAAAATGGACGTGCAAGACTCTGGCCTGAAGGAATATGGGAATATTGTTAAGTAGCTCATAAAATATGATTTGAGGAAAACACACAAATAAGATTACCAATGGGTGCAAGACGGTGTCTAGGTTTTCTTTAGCTTCTTCAAGGTATTCACATTTTATCATTTAAGCGACATTGTGTCCTGAAACCAACTGAATATCATGGTCCATGCTGCAGATGTTTCTGCTGAGTCATTGCTAAGCCGAGCTGATGTCAGGCCAGCCTGCCCTGCGTGTGCCTGTGGGTTATAGTCAGGATTACTTACATCAATGGGGGATTTTGAGTACTTCAGGATACCATTGTCCAGAACAAAAAACCGCTGCAGAGAAAATGAGCACAGAAAAAAAGGTTGTTAAATAAGAGGAAGGGCGAACATTCAATATAGGACACAATGGACCTGTTCAGATTGTAGGTTGAATACAAATTGGTCCACTGTGTCTGTAGGACATTCATGTTGTGGGTTCAAATATGGTCACAACAAGAACAGGTTTCCACCAGTATTCACGTGTTTTGAGAAAACAACAGTGAAGCCGATGCTGACGGTGGCAAAATTCCACTAAGCTTGTGGAAGAGAGGCCCAGCGAGGGTGAAGCGAGGTGGAGGAAAAGGGGGAACTTCTTACCAGTAACATCACTTCACTGGAAAACAAACTGTTTAACATTCAGGGAACGAACGTCTGTTTTGTTTCCATGAGCTTTTCCTGTGTATCTTACCTTGTGCCAGCCTTTCAGGGGCCATTTCCGCTTCTTCAACATGAAACCCTCGTGTTTATCTGGCCTCTGGACGTTGCTCTGACCGATTTTCAACCCTTCGATGATTTCCCAGCTGTCGGCCTCCTAGAAACGGAAAGACGTACAGCGCTGTGTCAGAACTAATTCACTTACAACGCCAAAAGATTAAGAATACAGGGAATACGCCTGCTGTATAAAAAAAAACTGCTGTCATGCAGACAGTCTACAGATAGAGGAAAACAACAGGGATACACATTTAAAGAAATACTGCCCCATTCACATTCCACCTGCTCTCTCAGCATTTTCACTCCATTAGTTTCTCCTGTCTGTGCTCTTCCTGCTTCTCGTGGGCCTGTAAATCAAAGTGACACCTCTGGAGCAGAGCGACGGCAAGGTCAGGTAAGGCCCCTACCTGACCCTGTCTGACCCTGCCCCCCACCTCCACATCACCAAATAATGGGTGATGGAAGAAAGTCCTGTTGTTCTTGCCGCTTTGGATAAAAGCGTCATCTAAATGATATGTAATGTAATGTAATGTCATCTTTAATTCAAAAAAATGTATCCCTACTAGGTAAATGATCTCTTTAGCTCTTTTTATTTTTAATTATTTTATTTGTATCTATTTTATTTTCTCCCTAATGTTTATTTTATTGTATTTATGCTTGTTTATTGTTATGAGTGTTCCATTTGTTTCTAAAAGGAAATAAAGAAAAAGGCAAAGTCCAGATAACGTCTTGAACCATATGTCCTGATTATCCAGAATTCATGTCTGAACACAGCTACAGTAATCTGTCCTGCGATACGCTGGCAACCTGTTTAGGCTGTACCACGACTCTTGCCCAATGTCAGATGGGATTGGTTTCACCCTATTTGATTTTGGGAAGTTTTGTATCATCCATCTATCCTCCCAGGGAGGCTGAGTACATCAGAATCACTATTCATTTGCAAGTAATGTTGTAGATTTGTAATTTTATACTTGAATCATTAGAGAGCGCAGCCTTTAAGGCAAAATCTACAAATTAACATGCGCAAGCTGCTCTGCCAAAACAAGCAACAGCCTGTCTATTCACTGCTCCATGTGACGCTGCAATCTTTAAGACAGCATGACGACACCCGACCTTGGTTCGCAGGACATTTAACAAAAGGAGACAACAGTTTGTTTAATCTAATGAGCACGCAAATGGATCTGTCTGGTTATAAGGTCGAGTTTCTCCGCCGCCGACGGCAGCCCCTCCTCTCAGTGGCCCGGAGCAACTATAGGGAAGAGGAGATCAACTTCATTAACAAAGAGTACCTCACAGTTCAGAGCAATCATATCGTAAAAAGCCAGCGGGCTGCTCATTATACTCAGAGCGATTAGGTCTTTGCCATTTGAAAAACTCAACTGTAAAAAGTTGCCTGTGAAATGATCAATACTTCAACACTTTTCATAACAACCTTTAAGATGATGAGCAGCCTCTCAAACCGGCAGCAACCCTCCAGGCAGACTTCCTGCGTCTTATCTGAACCATTACAGACTTTAACTGGCTCTAAATTGATAAATCAATTCTGCACTAAATAAAGAACGGCTCGTGCGGCAAATATTCCAATTCAATCAATTTCCTCTATATCGTTTTAAGCTCCGAACTAATCAACAATACGAATCCACTGATTGCTCATGTGGAACAGTCCACACAGCCTCTGGTTCCATGTATATAGTAAAAATCTAAGTATATAACAAATGTGGGTATGTATGGAGTTTATTGCTACAGTCAGAGAATGTGCTTTTGTTATCTGACCCTGGAAACAGAATGGAAGTGAGCCAAAGTGATTTCCTGCACTCTGCTCACATTCATTGATCTCGATGCAGAATAATTTAAAGCTGAATGAGCGGGTCCTTCTCATTGAGCTTCCTTCCATAATGAAGGATCTTGTGGCACACTCAGCTATAAACAATCCGCTCTTGTGTTGAGCCTGTTTGTTTGATATGGAGATAAGATTAACTTGATTTACTGAAGGCTTTTTCCCCGGGAAGAATCTCAGTCAGTTGTCAGTATTAATGAGATGTCAGTATATTAAACTAGAATTGCCGGTGGTTGTATGCCTCTGCCAACCAGTGCAGTTTCAATCTACAACATTTTTTCTTTCCCGGACTCATATTAGGACACCGTGACCTTTAACCACTGAAATCTAATCAGTTCATCTTTGATTCCAAGTGACAACTGGTCAAAAGTTAAAGAAATTCCTTCAAGGC
The DNA here is from genome assembly GCF_022539355.2 of Hippoglossus stenolepis. Taxonomy (NCBI): domain Eukaryota; kingdom Metazoa; phylum Chordata; class Actinopteri; order Pleuronectiformes; family Pleuronectidae; genus Hippoglossus; species Hippoglossus stenolepis. Next base: position 13,718,432 of record NC_061495.1, on the reverse strand, counting down.
AGACAAATTCTAATCAGAGCAAGCAAATGTTTGTACAAAATGTGAAGATATTCCCTCAAGGTGTTCTTGAGCTTTCATGTTCACAAAGATTGGACAGTTGGACGGACAGACAACCTGAATACATAATGCCTCTGGCCACTGGCAGTCGCCGGCGTGGAGGCATGAAGAAAAGACACTGAACAGCGAAAGGATTTGTTTCATCCTGATCATCAACTAAATTAAACAGTCAACCTGTACCTGTGTGGGTTTCATAGGCCAAGTGTTACGGGATCCACCACCTGCATCGACACTCAGCAGTGTAGCACAAGAGACCTTTTAATGCTGCCATGAATCAAACTCTTACAGTTAAGGTCTACCTGAGTAAGAGGAAGGACAAACACTCCACGGAGACACTTAAGGGCTAAATCAGCTCTATAAATATCAGTACAACAGACGACTTCTGACGACGAGTGTGTCCGGCACATCCTTCATCTCCCATAGACACTGATGTACAGGTAGAGTAACAGGACTGACTCTGGCCAACTCAACCACATCCTTAATGCTTTTTGTACTTAGACCCCAGAGAGATATAATGATGCGTAGTGAAATAAACAAAGTCCGTTACGTTTTCATTGGAGTTACACAATCATTAAACACACAAAATACAAAAGGCTAGAAAATGTCCTTGTTACATTGAACAACATCCAGTCACAGTTCACAGAGGATGGCTACAGAAGAACATAGTCGTATTTGCAGTCGGTTTATTTTCTCCCATTATCTTTAGTTAGCAAGTTAATTACCTTGTTAATTATCTCTGGGATAATAACAAGCTCGTTTTCACTTATCTCAGAGAAACAACAGCTTGGTTGCTAGAGATTGTTGGATAAAAGGTTGTTTACATGTGATAATGACTATTCAAATTTCTTTTAAATTCATGATTATTGAATGAAAATTAATCAGAAAATGTATCTGTAACTATTCTTATAACTTATTATTTGCTGCTTTTCTTTATTTAATTGCAGATTTATTATAATCCGCTTTTAGACAGATAAGCACAAGATATAATCAGAGGTGTTTTTTCTAATTTTTTTACTTTTAATATTCCAAATTATTAATTGAATAATCTAGAAAATATCCAGCAGACTAACTGATAATAATTAACAATATCATAAGCGAGATATTGTGATCTCAAGATAACGGAACAATCAACTTGTGATGTCGATATCAGGGATAAATTAGAATGTCTGGTACTACGTCTTCTAAAGATGGAAATCAGCAATAAAAACCATGACACAAACATAAAGCATACACACATATAAAAGCCCATGATGACTTTTTAACGGTTCTGAAAACACCATCCAAGAGCAACCATTATAGAGTTTTATAGGGGACTTAACTGTATACAAAACCAACAGTGCATGATATATTAGGAGCACACTAATTTGTTCTATACAAAACACAATACAAAACACATTCAGCATAGAGTAGGATATGTCCTGAATGCTTATAGAATATACAGTATAAGAATATAAAACTCCTGCTCACATCATCTTCCACAATCACTACAAAACAATGAGGTTTCAGGAACTATTGATATTTCAACCTGACTCTGCTGAGCCAGTGTCTAGTTGGCTCATCAGTATATCTTAGAGTAGGACGGGGGGCTGCCACATGGATGGCAAGTTAAAGGTTATATATGATATTCACTGCCTCCAGATGTCGCACTGGCACCAGTATCCCTGACCCCAACAAACCTTTCATCGGCCCCACCCGCAGCACGATGTTGACTAAACACAATCTATGAGCGTCGTGAAGCCCCGTGAAAGTTGCCCATAAACACACAGCCAGAGGCAGAAGAGAATAAATTAACCTGTGTACAGAGGAGCTACTGCTAAAATGGATCTGTCGTCTCTAATCACGTTTCATGTTTACAGGGAGAGACTCACGTGCACTGACGTGAATATGGCAGACCGGCTGCAAAAGTTAATATCTATAGTAACATATATGTTGTGTTGAGACCCTGAAAACAGCCACTATATCGTTTTATAGCAACCGATAATCACATCACCGATTTCACTACTCGCATTTATCAAAGAGATATTTCACAAATACTTACCACTGATGTATCCCTCGTACTATATCTCAGCCAAAATGTCACACCCAAGCATGAAATAACAAAGTGGATATTTGTAGAAACATCTTGAATCATCATGCAATGTCTTGATCTACAAACTGTGTGTCTGTGAGTGTGTGTGCATGTGCTGACTGCAGGTTGTGCCTCTAATTGCTCTCATGTGGGTCTCCAGAGTGAACAGCAGAGGAGAAAGTGACACGTATTGATTTGAAAATGGGGGCTGGATCTCATTAAGGCTTTCCCCCCCGACAAAATGCCACACTCTCATTTTTCCTCAAAAACTGAGGCTCAGCCAAAGCCAGCTCAGGTCTTTCTCAGCGTCTGCTGTGCTTCCTCAGGTTATCCCTCAGGACTGATGCACTGTGCTGTGTGTTCTTTACACTGGAAACTCACAGACAGTGACGCAGCATAATGCTGCCATAATACACAACTAAGAGTTATGCATAACTTTGCATAATGTGAATTGAGTTCAAAGAAACTTATCTCTGCATGGAGACCACCCACACAATTCAAGCCTAATGCAGGTATTTTGCTAAACAAACTTTTCCTCTGTGTTCGGGCCACACAAATGCTGTTTAACGTCACTTAAATGCAGATTTTCACAATCGCCTTGCAAAGTGTTGATTTAAAAAAAAAAAAATCCAGTTTCTGTGTGTACATGTAAAAGTGCTTGTGCTGGTTTTTCAGTTTTTACCACCAAAGTAGAACAAGGTCACTGAGCATGCTGACAGTGTCCTAATTTGACGGATCGTTGATGTACACTTTATTGCCACCTACTGGCCCGGCATGCTTGGTTGCGTGTTTGTAGTAGTTTTTGTGATCTCGTCTGGATGGAGATATTTCTTAAAACAAAGGTTGTGTGGACGGGGGGAAATATCCGTTCAAAAATGTATCCGCAGTCATGGTTATGGGTGAGAATTACCTTAAGTGCAAAGTAAAATGGAAATTTGATGTCAACTGGGTTAGACCACACATGTACAGGAAAAACATGTCATGCAATCAAAAGCTCCAGAACAGACACTAAAAGGAGCTTTTGGTGAGACTGTTTTGTCGACATAGAATAACATCCAGTTTGGAGCGATCTAATGAAATCTGAGGAATCCTAGCTACACCCTATGCCATACATACTCAATTTCACTCAGAAATACATCACATTATATCGACTACAGACACTTTCACTTATTTTAAAGTCAGTGTCTCTTAGAAATATACTCGCTTACAGAATATACAATGTAGGAATATGAATCTCCTTCCCACATCATCTTCCACAATCACTACAAAACAATGAGGTTTCAGGAACTGTTTTTGAATGATACACCTGCCACTGTTATACTAAATAACTTGTCTGTATCATCCACAGACACAACCACTTCAAACCGTGAAACCAAACAGCTGCAAAGATCAAGAACGAACTCCCAATTACATTCTGGTCTTTCTGCTGATTCCCTCTATTCGGCGTTGACTTATCTGGAGGTATTGGCCGAGCAGGTGCATAAAACTAAGGGAATCTACCAGTCAAACACTTAATTGGTTGCTATCTCTGCAGCTACGTCTTTGGCAAGTACCTGACATCATTAACCGAACGAAAAGGGATGAATACGAAAAAAAGTGCTAATAGGTGCTTTGAGATTAACTTGGCTGTAAGATTAAGAAGCGTCAGAAAATGAAAAGGTCGAACCCTTTTACCCCTGAGGGCCTTGTTATCAAAAGGAGGTAGGCGACATTAAGGAAGGGAACAATGAACCGAAGCGTCTGTCTGTGCGGTTAACTGTCATCCTGATCAAGCAGCAGGCTTCGACTACGCTTTTCAAACTGTCCCCGTTTCTTAAGACCAGCTCCCTTTTCTCCTCGGAGAGCCGTCTCCCGCGGACACAAGCTGGGCTCCCACACGGCATACCAGAGCGTGCCACATGTTCAGTGGAGCACCAAGCCTCCGCCTGTGCCTCATGAAATATTCATGACCCGGTGCCGACGGAAAAGCTGTGATGTCAGAGACTGCAGTTTTCGGTGTCCAGTTTCTGTGCGGCCACAGTGACACAGCAGCAGCTTGGTGAGGTAAGGAGGACCGGGGGGGCTTCAGGTGGCTTTCTGTGGGAGTTAACTTTAAATACTTGTCCCGTGAACCGTGAAATAAGAGCTCATCTTATTGTTTACCATGTCTCTGCAAGGTTTTTACTTACTAACCAGGGATTTAGGAATGCTCTCTCTTAGTCACCCAATCAGTCGATAACGTCTTTCAGAGATGACGGTTAGTTTTTTGTTTTCTTTCAATGGACATTTTCACAGAATCATCTCTGAATCGTAAATACAGAAACACTTGACGGATTCTACTAAACACGGTCAAAGCAAATGCTCCTGGCTAATTTCAAAATTGCACATTTCTGCCACATCGATTGTTGCTGCACGATTGTGTTCGGTGCTGTTCTACACGGTGCGGCTGCTGTAGCCGAAATCTGAACCTTCCCATCCATCTGCCAATATTTGTCCTTGCTTTCCATTAACGGTAAAATTAAGAACGAAACTAGAGTGGCACGGTGAGAGCACATCCCTCCACCAAGTCCCAACAGTCCCCTTACATTCAATCAAGCTGCGCCAAATTTCACTCACAGAAACCAACCAACAAACAAGCAGGGGTGAAAACATAACGTCATTGGTGGAGGTAATATTGCTTTTTGTGTTTGTCAACATGAGGATAGAGTTGCACTGTTTGAAATTTACAGAAATTGTCAGTGAACCAAATCAATCAGTGGTTCTGTGTTTACTTTCACCCACATCATGACAGTACTGTATATTTACTCAGTACTGTAAATATACAGTATATGTACTTATATGTACTGTACTTCCATTTTCTGGTGAAAATATATTTCCGTTCCCCTGCCCTTTAAATTATTCTGATGGTTTCATTTAAAGACGTGTTTAGGGAACAAAGAGATTAAACCGTCTAGTTCACATGGTTCTCGTTCAGATGGGAAATGAAAGCTGATATTTTAAAGCTGGTTTAGTTTTTTTCAAACTGTCTTGGTCGTCACATCACAATGGCCATTACTGTTTAACACACTTAGTCTGCTGAATAAATATCTTCATGATTTCCTTTCTATCTGCCTGCCTCAAAATAATGTTCACTCCTACTTATATTACCTCGGCTACTTCATTCAAAATGCCGCTCTCCACAGAAAAAAGGGGTTTTAAAATATGTAAATACATATTTTAAAACCCCTTTTTCTTTTTGATTTCTTGTAAATCCTTTTAAAGTTTTTAAATCGCTGATTGGGGGATGTGTTGGTTAAAAAGTACACTGTTATGTGGTTAACATGTCAGAACCAGACTGGGTTCTTCCTAACCAACCAAAACCATCTTTGTATTCTCTTGTTCAGAGCCATTTTCTGCTTTGATGTTGTTTTACAGTTTTTTCCTGATGGAAAACGTCTCCTCGCGCGGCCTGAAAATTACCTGCCGGCTGTCGCGCTGGGAAGAAGAAGAGGAGGAGGCGCTCTTGTGAACTGGCGTGCAGGACTTGTTGACCGGCGTGGCGCTCCTATCCTCAGAGCTCATGGTGCGGCCGTGGGGGCCACGCTGGTAGTGTTGGTGGTAAGACATGGTGGGCACCGACCAGTTTGGCTCTGTGGATCTCCCTCAGCACTGGGCCCAGCAGATCAGGAGCATCGTCTGACACGTCCTCACTCTCACTGCTCACTGTTCATCTGAAAAACAAAGATATAACAAAGGAATTTATATTTAGGCAAAAAATTATCACTTCCTCAGTCTATCGTTTACACCAAACACTGAGCCACACTGTCACTGGTCAAACGCCACTTTGTCCCCATTAGAGACGAGTGTGTGGGCGTCTCCTGTACTTTCAGAACCAGTTTCAGTGAGTTCACCTGACTCACAGATGCTCAGACACCTGGAGCTTTTCTTTGAAGCATGGGGGGGTTTAAGATTCTTTTCATTACACATGCATTTCTGAATAAGCCTTTCAATATGGTGGCTGTGCGGTTGCTGCCACTCAGGATTACTCAACACACTGCATTTAGCAGAGGTATGCACCAAATGATTTCAAACCCAAACTGAACCTAATAATGTTGATTATTGATAAATGAAATGTCAGAAATATTGGAAAAATTCCACGATCACAACTTTCATGAGCCCACAGTGACGTCTTCTTCTTTTTTTTTCTTCTGTCCAGTGGTTCAAAACCCAGAGATATTCACTTTACTAAGATCTGAGCAAGAAATAATCCTGTTAGAGAAGCGGAAACCTGAGAAATTATGGCACGTTTTTACGATAGTTGCTTATTTAACTGCCGAAACCATAAGTTGATATTCAAAATAGTTTCCAGTTATTTTTGTCGATCAATACCTCAAATAACCGACCAATTGTTACAGCCCTGCCATCTCTAATCTCTAAGTGGCCGTGGTTCCTGAGGTAGAGCACGTCGTCCACTAAACAGAGAGTCAGTGGTTCCATCCCTGGCTCCTCCAGTCCGAATGCCTAAGTGTCCTTGAACAGCTGTTTCGTCAGAATGGGAATGACGTGTGATACAAAAGCATGACATTTAAAACGCTGGGTGAATGCGTGTTTGAAAGTGACTGGTAGTGAATAACACTTTGAGTAAATGGTAATGGCCTGCAGTTCTATAGCGATTATCAACCACTCAAAGCACTTTTCACTACAACTCATCTATTCATCCATTTACACACACACACAGCTTTACACGGCGCAATTTGGGGCTCGGTATCTTGCTCAAAGACACTTCAGAATGTAGACTGGAGCCACAAAGGATTGAACCACAAACCCTCTGGTTAGCGGACGACTCGCTCCACCCATGTGATTGCCTGTTAAGACAAGAAAAGCACTATAAAAACGCAGTCCATAACCTATATTGACCTGAGCCTCTAACTGTGTCCACCCATTTACTTCGGCTTAACGGAAAACAGTAGATCTTTGTACAATTAGAGAAATGTGGTAAATTCATGACTGTTGAGTGTCACTGCCTTCACTGCGGAAGATGGAGATCGTCCCAAAGAACTGCTTATGTGACATAAATCCTTAAACATCTAATTACCACTAAGATAATGACGGTAATAAGTGAGGATAGCAGAATATATATATGAAAACTTATACAAAACATTGAGGATGACAATAATATCCTCTGGTATAGAGTCATAGTTTAAATAAACATACTAGATATTAAATGTCTGGTAAAGATTACTGTTGAGGCAGTAACTGGGAGAGCTCTTCCTCATCATTAGTGACGGCACCGTGTTGCTCGACGCTGACACCAATAACACTTCCTGCAGAAGAACTGAGCTCTCAGGAGCTCCCAGCACTGATAAAACATACATCAATGCCAAGAGCGTAGGAAACAAACAGATAAACAAACTCTGTTCAGCTTGGTGAAATGATGAGGATGCTAGTGGACCCGTACGAGCACAAATAACAGAATATTTCTATTTCTAATTGAATACCTCCAAGATTCAGAGGATGCAGAATTTACACACGAGTTGGGAAACAGATATGAATAATGTGGATGTAATCAACACATGGTGAGAGACATTCATGGTTCATTTTCTTTAACATTGCTAGATGGAGCATTTTTTTGACATTTTCACCATTTTCTCAGGGAGTTTTTCACGCATCTTGATGAGAAAGACATCTGACCTATTTAGGGAACTGTGAGTATGTGAAACTAGGTTTGATATAATTTAAGGGGACTGTTGGGCCTTGATGGAGGTATCTGCTCTATCAAGTGACATTCTAGTTTATTTTATTTATTAATCAGCAATATAAATTGTCAGAAAAGATGATAAAATTCTCGTCAAAATGTCCAAAAGCCCAAGTCTAGGTTACTTCATCCAACTGCTTTTGCTTTTGAGTCTAAAAATATTTAGTTTAGTATCATATGAGACAAAACAGCAGCAAATGATCACAATTAAGATGCTGTAAACAGGGTACGTTTCAAATTTCTAATTGAAAATATCACTTAAAACATTTGATAAAACATTTTGTTTTGATTTATGTCAATAAACTTATCAATTGTTCAACGATTCTGGTTTGGACGTTTGCATGTTCTCTGTGTGTTTTCTAAGGTACTCTTGCTTCCTCCCACATTCCAAAGACATGCAGATTGGGGTTATGTTAATTGCAGACTTTAAAATGACCATAAGTGTGAATGTGAGCCTGAATCGCAGAGTAATGACAAAAAGACTGAAAATACTGCTTTTCCCAACATGAAATGCAGCATCAGTTAAAACAATGCTTCTTCCATGCATGATTGATCGTGGAGCTGCTTCATTAATCTGATATTTTTCTGACAAACAAGTGGACAGGGTGAAAACTGGCGGAGGTAATTAATCATTAGTTGTAGTCCCAGTTATGGTCAGCAAATCAGACATCAGGTCTCAGGTCAGGACACAATATGATACTGGAACATAAAACTGTACAGCAGTGCAGAGTTTCGACATCTCACCACAGACTGTTTCTGTTCACGTGCATTGTATACGACTCTGGAGCCTCCTGTGGTTTCAACTACACGTTTGCGATATAGGCTCCCCCACAGGCCTGGGAAACTCCACTGAGCAGCTCTGCACATTCCAGCGGTAGGCAAGTTCACATGCGATGGTGCAGTATACTCACACACACTAAATCATCTATATTTCAGATCCTTTGACAACATCCCAGTCCCCGCCCCGTCTTAAGCCTATGAGGAGCTAAGCTACTGCGAGACTATGTGCTAAGTCCGTTCAGATAGTGTGTGCCACTTAGCCTATTTAATGCATCCCCACTCCTTGACCTAATAAGGAAGCACGAGCAAGGAGTACTTTCAGGGTAAACCTCCTGTTTTAACCACACTGTTAACCTCTGACTGCAGGAGATTTCCTGTACTATGTGAGCTCAAATTTACTGCGACATTTTTACTGTACATTTAAAAACATAAACAGGTAACAACAACAGATGAAAATGACAGAAAGATACTAAAACAGACATAAAGCTGCTGTAAGTAAAAGTGGGGCTGACAACTTACAAGTATGGCTATTGAAATTACAACCTTTCAGTTTTGCAGAACATATTACTTCCCTAATAATGCAATTCTTATGTTGTGACACTGTAAATAGAATCAAAACAACTAAACCAAACCAATCTACATGCAACTTATGTGATCTGTAGTGTAAACCGACGTAAACTTCCACAGAGTAAACCTGCCACTTTCTGAAAAATTTGACAAACCTCTGTGAACAGTGTGTTTGGCTCCAGCGCAGTCAAACAAACACAGAGCTCAGCGACATTGCTCCACATGAACCCAGTTGCCATGTTGGGGGGAGCGTCCGCACAGGACTTGATTAGTCATGAGCTTAATCTTCTAAATCCAGTAACCATGATTATGGAGCTCTAAGCAGGAGGCCGGCGCTGCCACGTGGATACTACTGCGACACTTCTCAAACACCCTGGCCAGTGGCAAACCAAACACTGTCCTCATAACGCTGTAGTTATTAGATGATAATGTGTGTTTTGTTGTGAATATAACATGGTGTTATGGTCTGATTCATTTTTTTAGATGAAATGCATTGTAAAAACCGTTCTAGTGAGAAGTTATTGCTTCAACATTCACTCTGAAGAATGCAGAACTAATTTTTTACAGATTTGATATCGTTAAAATATTTTGCCTGGTGCTACTGAAGCTGGGACCACTAAAATGGAATATTCAAAATGTGATATATGATATGTATGAGAAACCTAGGTCAGAAAATGATTCTATCTATCTTTCAAATGTTTTTTTAGAGTAATAAGTCAGACAGATTACTCCAATATTCTCTAGACTCATGCACATAGCAGAGATCATTTCTCTTGACACACTTTACGCTCAAACTCATTTTCTGAGAGTCTGAGGATCAGATAGTCGACTGTGGCGGCAGAGTTTCAATACATATCTAGACAAAGACGAGCCTTCAGTGGCGAGAAGCAACAATGACACTAGTATGTAAGAGTCAGAGGAAAAGACCCTTCTGTCGAAATTCTTTCAATGCCTCAAGTTGGAGTAAAATTCCACCACCTCCAACAACTTCCCCACATTCACTGCTTCAGTGAGTTGTAGTCTTAACATGCAATCACCACCAATTTACTTACTGCAAAAGTAATTGTGCAACACAAGTAATATAATGACACATCATTACAGAAAACAATATGTATGTTTACATCAATGGTGATGGAATAAAAATTATAAAAAGTTAACTGCTCGCAATAGTTGAAAGGAGGATGTGTGAAAAGCTCTACTACTGATCTCAATTTTCACACTGATTTTAAATAATTAATTTCTGCAACATGCAGCCTCTTTTTTATGCTGATGCTTTACACACTACAAAGATTTCTTTATGAAAATGAGCCTTCCCTCTGTCTAATTTCCTCAAAACCGCTTAAGGCCCACAGTTGTTTGGCTCCACCTCCATGAAGTGTCTCGATAGGCAAGAAAAAAACGTTCACTTCCCTTTCCCGTCTCTCGTTTCCCCCCAGAATGCACCCTCAGCTCGGTCACATCCATTAATCGTCTCCGTCTCATTTCATGCGCGACAAAAAAACAACATCATTTAGGAAGAGGGATTTTCAGAAACCAAAAGGTAATGATGAAAACTGTCAGAGATGTTCTGACCTCTGTCCGGTGCTGTCATCTGATTATTATTGAGATTCCGGGTCAGAGATTTACACAAGGTTTATTAAATTAGACTCTGGAGACTCTTAAAACAAGCTGAGTAAACAGCTCAATGAGTTTCCATTAGCAGGAGACAAGGCCTCACTTGTGACTAGTGTGTTGTCTGCACTGGCAGCATATCAGCAACATTTACCCAGTATGTTTATTGTTGAATAATGTATCAATATTAAATGACTGTAGAACGATTTCTAGTGTTGAAGTGGTGAATTAAAGGTAACAAAAGAAAATGTTTGTTATTTGTTCCTATTAGAGAAGAGCATGTGAGACCTGGTGGAGCAGATCCACTTTATTCTGTTCTTGCTGTGTTAGTCAACTGATTCTGCAGCAAATAAATATTTGTAAAGTGTCCAAGTCTCCCTTGGAGAGCTACTACGCAAACAAACAGATTAATGGTAGTATTGCATACTTCTGTAATCTGTAATTTTAGATAAACCAAAAATTGCTCTGATTGTTTATTAACACATCTTAATAAAGTGTTGGCGTTCAAGTGTTAGATAGTTTATTAGTTCCTAATATTTGTGTCACTGGAACACAGGAATGTAGTATTGGTGAGTACTTTTTATGGTCCAGCTAATACATTTGCGGCGGCTGTGATCATGTTTTAATTTTGGTGAATTATTCTACTTTCAACTATAAAGTGGTGAGACTCTAAATGAAGCTCGAACAGTGTGGCTTATTCACCTGCACCAGTGAAATGTCTTGAAACAAGATGTTAAAATTCCTCTCCAGGGCTGTTTTATGGCTAAATATGTGCTGTGACTTTAGTGGTGGTGGCAAGTGAAAAGTCACATTTCTGAGGGATGAGGGATCAATAGCGTGTCACAAATAAAGCAGTGAGTATCATCGGTCATCATGTGGGTCGAGGCAAGAGGAGCAAAGCAGAGCGGTCTGAAGAGGTTTAAAGGACCAAAGAAATCCCCTCTATCCCTGTGCAATGCTCTAAGAGATCTCACGGCGATGAAGAAAATAAACTTCAGATTCCAGCACTCAATGTGTCAAGCAGCACTGCAAGACCCAAAGTCCAACTAGAATGGTACTCAGTAGATCACATACCTCCACCAAGGCCCAAGAGACCCCTTATGGCCCCACATTTAAATCTACAAGATCTGGATTAGTATTTGGATCCGCACCAAATTGCACACACTCATAGCTATCAGTCCCCTAAGTGTGATACCTGATTTCGTTTAATCAAAATCTGTACGTGCAAGATTCCAGTGTCCCATCCCTCCACCAAGTTTTGAGGTAATCCATCCAGTGGCTTTTGCATAATCTTGCTCACAAACACACAAACAAACAAACAAACGGACAGGGGTGAAAATGTAACCTCTTTGGCCTCATTAATAAACATATGAAGGGTAAGAGGAGGAAATGGTGAATCGCTGATCACTTCATATTGTATGATTTGGAGGTTGGTTGCTGTTAGTGCACATAAAACCACAAAAATGTTAATGGCATCGCAAATATGTAATACCATGAAGCAGGATGGTGACTGTGCGTTAGTAGGAGTGAGGAAAAACCTTTATGTTTGTGTTGTCAACACATCCAAAGCAGCCACAATAACACATTATCGACCGGCCGTCTCCACCAAGTTTGCTGATCCCCCCCTCTCTGTTGCATAATTAAAGTGGGCCAACAAAAACAGACTCATGTCCCAAGATTATATTACAGGGGACTTTGAGGACAGCCGTTGTCTGGATGTACAACTGACTAATAATGCGTATCGATCAGCACAGCGGGGCTTTCACCATTTACCTGGGTATACGGTATCAGGCTAAATGGATCAAGCTGATCGTGCGTGACATCTGGAGGCAGTGAGCACATCTCTTTAAAATAGGCCTGTCTCTTTTTCCCTTTCTTTTTTTTTTTTTTTTTAAACAACACCAACTGGACAGAGCCAGTTTATCCTGCGCTGCAAACATTACATCATCGAGGTAGAGCTGGGTATCACACTGCAAGACTTTTTTAATTCTGCCTGACCTGGGCCCACATTGGAAACTCTCAGGAGGTGAAAGCTGACACCAATTCTGTGGGCAGTTTATTCCAAGTCATTCACTTTATACTGTATCTTGTGTTTCTGTCCAGACAACACAATCTTTAGCTGTAGATGTTTGGTTTACTTTGTTAAATGGCATAGAAGAGTTTTTGTTTACACTCTGCACATAAATGTATTAGTTGGACAATAGAATCTGCCAATTTGAGCCTTTCACAGACATCGGGGTATGTTTGCTCACGTGTGTCGACAAGAAAACTTTTGTTTTTACAGAATAAACAATACAGAAAAGGTGTGCATTCATGTTTAGAGTTTACATAAAAAAATTATGTTTATTTTCTTAATTCAAATGATATCTATATGTGTTTGTGTCTTCTTTATATTTAGCTATTTACAATAAAGTTTAAGGGTAGACTGTAAAATATGAAGCCTCAATTAAATTTCTTCATCATAAGGGTTTGATAAGGACATTTTGAGAATATATATTAGCCAGTATATCGGTTTAGGACATATTTTACTCCCTAATATCAGTATTGCCATATTGGTCGGCCTCTCACAAAAACATAACAGAAAGAATTGTTTTGCTATTGCAACTAAGTATCAGGCATCATGTTGTAGACGGTTGTCTATACATTTTTAATGATGCCCAGCGCAACAAAAGAACCCAAAACTAATCAGGCTAATAACAGAGTGAACATGTGTAATGCTGCTGATTAACCCAAACAAAACGGACTGTTATAGATGAGTCATGGGCTTTAACACCATGTATTAGCTATTAGTTTATTAGTAGTAGTAGTATTAGTTGAACATGGCAGCTAATTAAATTTGTAAAATCCACAATTGAGTGTGTTAGTCCTCACTGTTAATATCAAAAACCTGTGGGGGTAAAAAGACAAGGGTGAATCTACAGCATCACAGGGAAGTTGGCCTCGGCTTGATCTCCTCTCACTTTCAAAGCTCATCTAATGGGACGAGGACACCTTCAGCCGGAGATCCCCTCAGGCCAGGCCAAGAATTATTAAAGCCCATCAGAAAATCAATCCCCCACTGCTGATCAATTCCACGAGAGCATTGACGAATGACAACCCCCCAAGTCCTCCTCTTCGGTCTTGCTCTGTAATTTATGTGAAATCGGTGCAATTTTAAACCTCTGCAAAGTCACTGTCTGACCTTCAGTTTGCAAGAGCAGGCGAGAAGAGTGACGGAGAGGAAGTTGGCCAACTTTCAGCGGGTTCTCAACCCTGACGACACGATGGGTGGGGAAACAGAGGGTAACGGGGGGAGATCGTGCTCGTGAATAGTCTCCTGATCTGTGATGACAGCTGGGTTGAATGGGAAGATGGGAGAAGCCACGAAAACAGGGTGAAAATGTGCCAGTGACGCATCATGGTTACATGTTCAAATTTAGAGTTGGCTGGTTTACACCAACCCTACACCAACCCCCCCACCCACCCATCCACCCCCAACATACAGCATCCATGTTTCTTTGGAGGAGGCCTGTGTTAGTTGGGAGATGAGGAAGGAGGAGGAGGAGGAGGAGGGTGGGGGTCCTGGATGAGGATGATGCCCCTGTAATTGTGATGATGTGTGGGTCTCCATCTCTAGCTAGCTCGGGCTATGTGCTCATGTCTGACTGGTCCTCGGATGCAAATACTGCTGGTGAAGGGGGGGGGTATTGAATGAACGTCGATGAATGAACCCTGCCCCCCGCCCCTTTTCTTCTCATGGTTTCCTCTGTATGAGCTGTAGAGGTTGTGTGGACACAGAGAGGAGGGATAAAGCTCAGTATGTCCTTACCACAGCCGCGGGGTGATGACCATGTCTTTACAGTTCTTCTTGGCGCAGGAAACAATTGGGGAGGAGGTGGTGGGGGTGGGGGTGGGGGGGTCTCCCTTCCTTTGGCCGGCCAGAGATTCCCCAGCTCCTCAGAGACAAGCGGCCTCAGCGGGGGCCCGCGTCCGCTTCTATCCGCCGCTTCTCACCGGAGACGATGGGCGCACGGAGGCTGGATCATGGTGGAGGGTGGAAATACAAAAGTGCCGTGTTGGTGTTTCCTTGAATGCGGAGCTGTGATGCTCGGCTCCGCTTCACTCCTCCTCCGCTCGCTCCTCCCTGCAGCAAGATCGGCTTTGAGCGGGAACTAATCACCGGAGTGGATCCGAGGCAGGCGGCCGGCGGCGGGTCGCAAAACGTGGAGGCGGACGCGCACAAAGTCCTCGGACTCGGAGCGGACACACTCTGGTGCCAAAAGGGGATCGGCTGCTAAACAGAGGCTGCGCAGCGTCTTAAAGGGAGAGTTCACCGGAAAAGGGAAATCCACCCATTGTCTACTCACCACTCTGCCGATGGAGGTGGTGGGTGAAAAGTGTTTGAGTCCACAAAACACTTCTGGAGTTTCAGGGAAAAACAGTGTTGCAGCCAAATCCAATACAATTGAAGTGGGGGAGCGATTCTTCAAACGTATCAAAACGACAGGAAAAAACACAAAATGTCACCCAAGTGTCCGTAAGCCCCGGCATTCAAATTAGACTCAAAACGACATCATTTAAACCATGATTAGCCTTAATGTCCTCTGATACCCTTCTCTGGAGTTGGTTCATGTTCACACATTAACACCGCACACAAGCTACTCGCCCAAGGGCGCACGCGGGTGTGCTTCCAGTAGCAGACATTTAGGCTCACCAACTGATTGTTCAGTCAACAAAACTTGTTCATTTTGACTGACATACAAAATATTGAGTTTTAACGATCGTAGAAAACTGCAGAAATATTCACTATTGTAAAGCTGGTACCAGTGACATTTTAGCAAGAACAAATATGATCAACTAATGAGCTCATGAGCACTGGTCAGTTTTAGGGTGCCCCCCTGTTTTTTCCTCACCCTATAGTCGAGGGTTGATCTTGTACATATTTTTTAAACCCTATGCAGGAAATTGTGATTAGCAAATATGGATTTTTCAAATCCAATTTGATTGACTGATGTTGAAATGGGGGTTGATAATTAATATTTTTGCCCGGGGGTAATCCGGCCATGGGAAGATCCCTAGAAATCTGCCTTTACCTCCAGGTATTGTGCTTATCAGACCGCCACTTGAAATTCCTTATCAGGAATTATTATGGCACAGACTATGATACCTCCAGTGATGAACTCAACCCTCCATACGTCACAGATTACATAAGCAGCTCTGAGGTCAAACATGGTGCAATGCTGCCACTGCAGGCACACTAGGGACTATAGGGAATGTGAATGTTTTTTCTGTACAAAAATCCGAGGCTTTTTGCTGCTCTAACCTTTTCGTTTTATCTATGCCATGTATAACCATAGAATGTATGGTTGCCTGGCAACGGCTCTCACCAACCTATCCTTAGAGTTAATGAGCTGCAAACATGCGCTCTGTCAGATCCCGTGATGCAGAGTGACGACGTGGACGTGCACATTCATGCATTTGATGTGATGTTGTATCTTGTGGTCAGCGGGATTGAATGAATATTTCCAACATAATTCAATTATTGATTATCCTGTAATTCAGTGAAAAGCCTGTTAAACATGATAAAATGACAACAAATGCTGACTACACATCAATGCACCAGTAATGTATCAAATAAATAATAATTAACACCCATTCACATGATGAAAAGGGACATTCATGCATATATGAGTACTTTAATTTAAGCCCATACACACTTATATTTCACCCAATCTTGTGTCGCTTGGTAAGACGTCCTCTCAAGACTTTGTGGAAGTATAAGATACAGAGTGTGATTTATTAAAAGTCCCTCATGATAATGTTAGTTGAGTTTTTGGGGCAGAAACTTTTACACTCCTATTCTTATTAGGATATAGTGTTCGGTCACACAAAAACATCGGCCTGTGTTAAGGTTTAAGAGAGTAAATGGAAATACATGTGTGGGTGGGTAAGGCCTTTAAATACATTTAGCTGGTTAAAGTGACTTTTTATGCAGCAGTGGCATTTTTTCTTGGAAACCTGTGCAGTTTACGGAGAGAGGGTTGTATGTGTAAAAGTAACTTGAGAAGTCGCCTGTTGGCAAGTTGAGCAATAAACTCTTCTCATCTGTCTGTGCCAGTCTCAAAAATGGTTGGATATCAGATTTCACGGCTGGCGCTCTGAACTCTTGACATGCACCAATTTGAGCTTTCCCCTCCCCTGCCCAAAAGCTTGTTGTTACCAGAATAGTCCTGGTCACGACTGACCGTTTCCATGTTATGGCGTTCTATTGTAGGAGAGGAGGGGGAACTGCATGAATCCTGTGTGGGCAGGAATCAGTGAGACTGAGTGGGTGGGAAGGCAAAAGACAGAGCATGAATTACAAGTCTGTAAGTTTACTTTTGGTGACAATACCTTTGCTGTTGTCGGCTCCTGCAGGATGACATAACACACTCTGTGCAGTTTACTGTTCTGTTGGTAAAGAGATGAATAATCCCAGCCAATGTAATTTAAATAAAATCACATCTGAAAGATTGTTTTTTCAATATCTAATAATAGGAAAAACTAAATATGTTACAATGTAACACTGTGACGTAAATCACATCACACTGTGTAATATGTGCATAGGCTCCCGTTTGGTAACATATGACCTAAGATGGGTCAGCGACAACTGTTGTGTTATTGGTGTTTACATGTTATGTGTCAATGATCCCATTTTAAAACAGGAACCAGGAAGATGAAGGTGAGTCATTTTGAGAGTCTACAGCCGTCACATGTATAGAAACACCTCAAATGGATTTGGAAAAGGCCACTGCCATAATAAGACTTGACGATAATGATTTGGTAGACAATTGCATTAGGGAATAAAATAGGAGACACTCGGCAAATGCTTCTAAGTATATTTAGGAGCAAGTTTATACTTAGTTTAACTGTTTATACTTATACTGCTAACTTGTTTTTTTAGCAGGATTATACAAAAACTACTCAACTGATTTCCATGAATTGTGTGGAGGGGTGGGGCATGACTTTATTTAACAGACATAGGGCATTTAGCAACATTTTCATTGATTTCTTAGAGTAGTCGTTCTCAAACTGTTTCTCTTCGAGGACCCCTTAGCAGACACAAACTAGACCACGGACCCCCCCCCCATTTGACAAGATCTTTGCTTTTCAATGTGTCATTAAAGGACATGTATGAAACTCAGGACCAAAATATTCAAACATTGTGTCAATGTGTGTTACACAGCGATAAAAAATATAATGAAAAGAAAAGATTCCCCTTTTTGACAGGGACTGGAAATAATTCATGGATCTTAATGAAAAAATTAAATCTGACATGTTTAGGGGACTGATGTTTATGTGTGTGTGCAATCTGGTGCACATTTGTGGTGGTTTCATAAGGGGACAGTTTGGCCTCGGTGGAGGTATGTGCTCTAGTTAGTGTCATTCTAGTTGCCTATATTTGTACTTTCACTGAAGTAGAGTGTTTGAGTAATTTTTCCTCCACAGCCTTTCATTAGTACCTACCAACAAGATCTTTTTATGTCTTTCTAAGTTTCTATGCACTGACTCGAGATCAGTCCTATGAATCCGGTTGAGAGTGATACTCAGACAAGTAGAGGCGTTAGTGGTAGTTTGACATTGCCCAGTTTCACAACAGCTCCCAGTGAACGGCGTGATGACACAGGTCAGCTGACAGATGACGTCAGAGGGTGTACCTCTACACAGAGGAAACCGTACGTTAGTGAGTCACACAGTCTGTAGTAGTGACCGAGGCAGCAGAGGACACCTCCCGGAGTTAAAACATCTCAGTAAGTCGTCTGAAGACCCAAAGAAAAGGTAAGACCCTTAACTTTTATTTAAAAGGCTCTTCTCTTTGTTTTCACCAGGCTTAGGGTCTTTTTAATGCGACTTCAATCCGTCTTTGCCGGTTTCATTCATGTGCAACGTGGTCTAACGCCGGCCGGTGTTTCCGGAGACTGTCCCTTCTCTTTTCATTTGATTATCTCAGCCTCGTTTTCACTTTAAACATCCCTCCATTTTATTCACACTAGTTTATGATACTTTCTCTTTATAACTCACAAACGTGTTTTTCCTCTTTTTATATACCAACATGATTTGCCTGTATAGAATAGGCCCGGTGTACATTATGTTTTCCCGTTAATCTTAATAGTAGAAACATACATAAACAGTGATACTCAAGAATGTTTCCTTTTATTGTGTAAAAATGTTAAAAGTGATGTAACTAAAACAGTTTGTTAACAATACCAAGGCTATGCTGGAACGCCCCCCAGCGGCTGAAGGAGAAAATACTTTTTATAGTCTTACACAAGCAGAAATTTGATTGATGAAAGTAACCTTGAATACTTGATTGTTATAATCGTTTATCATTGTGATTGTTATAAATGTAATTCTAGTAAGGCAATTAAGTGCAATTGTCCTGTCTTTCTCTGAATAGACAATATGCCAGTAGACATTAACAAAGGCAAGAAGGCATTTGTCCAGAAGTGTGCCCAGTGCCATACTGTGGAGAATGGTGGAAAGCACAAGGTTGGACCCAACCTTTGGGGTCTGTTCGGCCGCAAAACAGGCCAGGGAGAGGGCTACTCCTACACTGATGCCAACAAAAGCAAAGGTAAGAACTTGTATGTGTGAATTCAAGGTATTTTAAGCAGAAATCGTGCTGTTTGGCTAAAACATGTTTCTCCTCTGTGTCTATTCACTTTATTTCCAGGTATCATCTGGGGCGAGGACACCCTGACGGTTTATTTGGAAAACCCCAAGAAATACATCCCAGGAACAAAGATGATCTTCGCCGGCATCAAAAAGAAGAACGAGCGTGCCGATCTCATAGCATATCTCAAGTCTGCGACTTCATAAAGAACTCTACTTTGTCACACGGTGCCGTCTGTGTTGTGTCAGGACAAACTGCTCAAGATGCCAGGACTTGTCGTTCTTTCAAAATCAGGGAGAGCAGCCAGCAGTCTGAGAGATGTTGGCACTCGTGGCCAATCTTTGTCACCATTGTACCTCCGTTCTCTGACGTGGAGCAAACTATATCCCCTGGTTTTAACAGGTTCCTTTTCTAACATAAATTATCAAACCATATACTGTTGTATTCTGAATGTAGGGACTGAACGCTGTGTATTAAGTTCGCTGATTGACTGTCATCTAGTTGTTTCTCCATAGATTCATAGATTGTACTGAAGTTGTCTTAATTTGTTCCAAGAATAATAATGCCGGTCTGTTTTGGATTTCCTCTACAGTCTTTTAATGTGTCCATTTTGAATATTCAAGTTGAATAAAAGTAAGACTAAAAGTTTGTTGGAACGTGTTTGAGAGGTTATGTCCCTGAAAGTGAATATATAACTGTCAGACTAAATACATGCTTTGGGGGATAATGGCAGCTTTCAAAGTATTTTTCCCCCTTATTTTTACTATACTTAGGTAATGTAGCAGATTTGTGAATCAAGCTAAAATGCTACGTGATATATGCCAGACTGCAAGACTGGAATACTATTGGTGTGACTCGGTGCTGCTTTCATATGTATCATGTGACATACACACACAGAGAGATACAGCCCTTACTGTACACATGTGTGGTTCTTTTACAGAGGAGAGTTTTATCCCCCTTTTCTACGGGGGCCGATAGAGCTCAATGCATGCAAATAGAAAAAACACGTACAAATTAAGTGAAAACGACATCTGAAATGTTTCCAGGGTACCCAAAAAAGTGATGAACCTGGCTGTAGTTCAATGCTTTGGGAAGTTCCATCTCCACTGATGAGTAGCAGACTTCAATTACATCACAAAGCATTGAACTACAGCCAGGTTCATCACTTTTCAGGTCCCCTGAAACATTTCCGTTGTCATTTTTGGTATTTGCAGCGCGTTTCTGTATTTCAATGTGGTGTGACTTCTTGCACTGCATGTGACGTCAAATTGATGGAAGTTGTTTTCTTAGTTTGCATGTGTTTTTTCTATTTGCATGCATTTTCTTAATTAAAAAAAAGTGTTACATGTTGGAAAATGGCGTGTAAGTCATATCTTATCTTAAATGGCTCTATATTTTTTAGGATGTTGTTAGGTTGTTTGGCCTCAAACAAAGTTAGAGCAGGTAATGCTCGATGCTGATTGTGACAGTTTATGGGTGAATTTGTTGGATCAAGCTGATAAAAGCCGGTATGAGTTTGTCTTGGTGTCATGAGCTGCTTACAGTAAATACCACAACCTCTATCGTAGGTTACTAACAATGACTGCAGAATTGACCTGAGCGTCTGTATTTCCATTCCAAGTTGTGGAGTGTTGCTCCCTCTAGCGTCCAGATGCCGCACATATTCACGAATCGCATCTGAAGGAATTTGATTTTCGGGAAGACCTCCCTCCGCCAACAACCGTCGCTGTTACACAACTAGACAACACGGACCTCTGCAGATTCCCACGTTTCCTCCAAAGTTGGGCTGAGATGTGAGATAAATGCAATGTCGGGTTGCATCAATCTATTATTGATGCTCTGAAACACAGGCTCGCTCAGGCGACAGTCACTCACTTTGAATACACTTGTCGGCTCTGCAGCACCGTCACCAAAGCCCTCATGGGAATCCATTATGTGGACGACACTGAAGCATATTGTCATTAAATTATAATGCAGCCACCTTTGGTCTTAAGCTTTTATGAAGGAATACCAGTGGATTATTGCTAAGTGTAATAATAATCAAATAGCAAACACATGCACCACTAATCCACTATTTTGAAGTATATTTTACATTTAACATGTGATGTTGTGCATGGTGAGGAGATGATGGATGGATTTACCCCAGTTATCATCACCATCATCATCACCATCATCATCTTCGTCATCATCACACTCGGAGCGCCTCTCTGAGGAGGGCAAGCGGTTCAGATGGCCACAGGCTGATGCTGAGGCAAGTCTGCGCTCCTGTCTGTGTGACGAGGCGAGCGTCAGCGGGACAGAGCCAACCACAGCCAGCGTCATTTGCGCACAAGAAGACCCCAACGACGGTGATGCTCGGTAGTGGCTCTGTGTTGGATTTTTCTCATTTGCCCTACACGAGCATGAATTTGCTTCCATGTTTCTGTTTTTTTTAATTTTTTTTACTAGATGGGATTTGACTGTTTTGAATTAAGCGCACGGTGTGGAGATGCTGTGGAGGGCTGCGCTGCTGGTGCGCAAAGGGATTCTCCGTCCTTCTCCCCACAGAGTGGAAACTGGACATGCAGCCGGAGCTCCGGGGGGTGTTCTCAGCGTCTGCGTCTCGGAAGTTGTGGCATTCAAACAGTTCTCCACTTTAACCCTCAGTAAAAGCCTGGCAGATGCGATTTCTCTGCGCGCCTTCGTGGGTTTGGTTCACTGAGGGCCACCAGAAGAAGAGACATGGCAGTGCCGAATATGGTGTTCTCCGACGTGGAAAGTTTCTTGGACTCGCATCCCGAGTTATTCGAGGAATACCTGAACAGAAAGGGGAATTATAGCATGGTGGAGAAATGGCTCAAGAACCACCACCAGGCGAGCAAAAGTCCGGTGGCGGTGGCGGCTGCGGCTCCTGGCGCCGAGACGAGGGAGGACAAGAGCGGCGTGGGTAAGGACAGCAGCTGGGCGAGCAAATGCGACGGGCTGAAGCGGAGAGCCTCGCAGAAGGAGCTGCGCAAAACTTTCGCCAGGTCCAAGGCCATGAACGTGAACCGGACATACGACGAGCACGTCAACTCCAGGGCCCAGGAGCCGCTGACGAGCATGAGGAGGAGAGCTCTGCTGAGGAAGGCGAGCTCCTTGCCCCCGACCACTGCGCACATCCTGAGCGCACTGCTGGAGTCCAGAGTCAACATCCCCCAGTACCCGTCCACAGCCGTGGATTTCAAATATTACCTCAAGGAACACAACGAGAGGGAGTTTTTCCTGGAGCTTGTAAAGGACATATCCAACGACCTGGATCTAACGAGCCTCAGCTACAAAATCCTCGTGTTTGTTTGTATTATGGTGGACGCGGACCGGTGCTCCTTGTTCTTGGTGGAGGGGACCGGCAACAAGAAGGCACTGGTGTCCAAATTCTTTGACGTGCACGCAGGAACCACAGTTTTGCCCTCGATGAATTCTGGCGAAGTTCAGGTGCCGTGGGGGAAAGGGATCATTGGATACGTGGCCGAGCACGGAGAGACCGTGAACATCCCTGACGCTTACCAGGTGCCCGCTCCTCCTCGTGCATGCGTGCGCGTGCGTGCTAGTTTGTGCAATTTCGCATGAGTCACAGAAAGACAGACAGATCAAGTCTGTGGTTGTATCTGTCACAGTCAGTCATCAGGCAAACTGTGCAACATGAGTTGATGCATGGGAATCACCACCAACAGTCAGAACTACAGGTTCACACAAATCATCACTGACACAGGCCATAATGATAATAATAACTTTATTTATGTAGCATCTTTACAAAGTGGAGGACAAATAAAAACACAAATACAAAACATCAAAGGCCACAGGCAAAATAACATGTCATTTAAAATCAAAGGCAGCAGACAAAATAATACATCTCTTAAAAGTAATGAGAAAAGAAAAGCATAAACAAAACACAAGTTTTGGCAAAAGTAAAAGCCATTCGGTAAAAGTATGTTTCAAGGGATTACAGTGATAGTTTCAAGTAGGAGTTCCTCAGGGAAACTACTTTAGAGGGTTGGGGCCCCGTGTTATTCTCTTGAAGATTTAACACTTCCACTGTGTTTGTCTTGAGTTTAAAAAAGTTATACTAGATAAGTTATACCAAAAGCCCCTTATTAGAGTAGAAGGAAAGCCAACAGCAGACCTGTTATTTGCTGTCCAGACAATTACAGTGCAAATGTAGAGTTTTGTTGCTTTACTGTCGAAACACAACAGCAGCTGCCTCAGCAAAACCTCAGGTATGACACTTTGACACAGGCAACAGTTTCCAGAACAATCCTCAACCATGTTACTGGTCAATTTATGTCCATCTAACTGCACTGACATCTGAAAATTTAAAAAAGGGAAATCTTAACTTTTTGCAATCTGTGCGACACCTGTTTCACACCGTACCTCCTGGATTATTGCAGGATCGTCGGTTCAGTGAGGAAATCGACAAGCTGACAGGCTATAAAACCAGGTCGCTCCTCTGCATGCCCATTCACAACAGCGACGGAGAGATCATTGGAGTCGCTCAGGCCATCAACAAGAACTCCTGTGGAGAACTCTTCACCGAAGATAATGAAAAGGTAATTTCTTCATCATTGTGGCTGTGAGTGAAAACAATGGATGGATATGTATCCTGCTGCCTGCTTGGCCTATATACGGGATTATAACATGTGTGATCCCACCAGTCCTTGTGCATTAGTCTACATGTTCTCCTCACATGTTAAAGGTAAACGTCCATCTTCTCGAAACCCCCCAGAGTTTTTGTATGTCTGAATCAATCAGCTTTATCATTCATCTAAAGAGGCACTAAATGGACTGTTAATGACACTGGTTTGGTAATGTAGCTCAACAGTTGTATATCCTTATGCTTTTGTGTTTAGCTTTTTGAATAAATTAATGAAACCAGAATGGCACCAATCCACAACAGTCCCCTCATGAAACCACATTTACAGTGAGTAGATCCAGATATTTAGTTGGATATGCAACAAATTGCACACAATCACAAATAGCAGTCCCCTTAACAATGCACATTTTTTTCCCCATCAAGATCCATGAATTATTCTCTGAAAAATCACTGAATATGTTGAAAAACACTGTGTCTCAGAATGTTGTTTCCACACATTCCAAACAGCAGTCTCTCAAGTGTTTTAACATCTTTTTTTCCAAACCTACAGTGTATCTCAAAATTTTGAAGAAAGTGAAAAAAACCTCCTAGATCCAATCCTGATCCTGATCCGCACCAAAAATGATATAGATTCTTCCCCGACCCATACCTCATCCTCCAACCAAGTTTCATGGTAATCTGTACAGTATTTCTTTTTTGTCAAACAGACAAACAAATGAACGCAGACGAAAACATCACCCCTTAGCGGAGGGAAAGATTGATGTATACACTATTTCATGTAATGGGATAGCAAATGAGAAAACAAGATAAGGATTTTTTTGGGGACTTTGTATCAAACTTTCGTTAAACACAAATAACTATATTTCCACTTGGTTCAAATGGCAAAATGATAATTTGGTTACAGCTTTTATCCTCACACAGCAGGGATATAGGGATAGCAATGGTGGTGAAATGTGAAATAGCTCCACATCTGCCTTGTTGATTGGCTCAAAATCTGGTTCAGACCTTCATGGTTCCCTGACAATCACTTTGATGATTGCCTGACTTTTCCTCTGGCGCCACCATTAGGTTAATGGGAAGTTTTCGACTACTAGGTGGTTAATTAGCGACATCTCCATCTGCAGGAATAGAAAATTAATTGCAAATCCTAACGCACCAAACAAAGACAGTGAACATGGTCAACATTACCTGCTCACCATCAGCATGTAAGAAACATCATTGTAAGCATGTTGTTCTGCTGACATTAGCACTATAGGTGCAGTGGTGCAGCTTTGCAGAGCTGCTAGCGTGGCTTCCGACTCTTGTAGTCTTGTTATTGTTGCAGCACAGAGAAGTGAGGAGCAGAGGGAAAGAGCAGAGGCCTGAAGTAAATGCTCAGTTTCTTCGTGATTCATGTGTGGCATTTCAAAGATGGTGCTCCGTTTCTTTTAAAGGGAATACTTTTTCAAAGTGTTAGTGGTGCACAAGTGTATCAGAGCTGTCAAATTTTATGTCCCTGTTCTTATACATTTTTGCAACAGTAGGTATATTAAAGTAAAGATGGACTTCTCTGAGTGAAAAGGGGACTTTTCTCATATTTAGGCCATTTGCATGTTGTAAGTTGCATTGTGGCCTGACTATGGAACATACTATGGAAGATTTCTGTCATTGCAGTTTATTATGAGTTGAAGATGACTGTTTCTTTCTATAATTTCTGTTTCATGCTTGTCCTAAATGTAGATGCTTTCCTCTGTTTAGCCCAGGAATTTTGAATTATTACTAGATTGTATGTTTTGCTCAATAATCTATTGAAGCCTATATTCTGTATCCGGTTTCACATTAACAGATGTTATGGCTGCATGGCTCAAACACAGAGCATAATAATGGAATAAACACAAGGAGAAAAGGTTACCATATTAAGTTTATATTAATAATAATAGAACAAAACAACAACTCAAAGTGAGTATTTCAAAATTTGTTTCCAAATTGGCACCGAGAGGACATCACTGCAGAGTGTAGGTGGAGGAGTGATATATTTTCTTTTCAGAAAAGTCATGGTTAATAATTCAAAGGCGTATTGATTAAGTGGCATTACTTTAGACTGTATTTATTTATACATTCAATATAGCTGCCCAGTTGGGGATATGCAAAAACAGTTGGCACACGTTTGTTTTCCTGAAACATGAAAAAGTTCATCATCACAGTCAGAAAAAATATGAAACCTGTTTTGTTGAGTGTCTTTATAGAGTTGGCTCTGGAGATGTTGGTTGTTGATTAATTTTACATTTGATTCAGATTTTTATGTGTTGTGTTGGTAACAATATTCTGCGACGACAGAGTATAATGAAACACAATGAAAAAACAATACCCACTTTTGAACAGATAAGCACCATTACCTGGGATGATATCCACATCACATATTGTCCTCAGGGTTTGAATTTAGCTCCTGCTCTGCAGTCACATCTGTCTTTACCTCTTACCTCCTCTTTTTTGGAAACTGAATATATCACAAACATCTTGTAGTGACAGATGGTTTTATTATTTCTCAGTTTCTTTGTCCTGTCTGAATGTAACTAGTATTTTTTATTTAAAAATAGCATATTTGCCCTCAAACACAGTCTCAGTTCCTTGCTGGATCATAGGCCGTCTCTCAGCATCGTCCAGTTTTCCAAAGGCAGTATCTTCCAAAGGGCCAGGGCCCTGATGTGATACCACCAAGAATAACAACTTTGTATGGTGTATTGTACAAATCTAATATGTCTTTTATTTGACTTTTTAATATCATCAGAAATACACGCAGAGCATGTGTTTGTCCATCAGCACACTTTAAATAGATGTAGCAGAAGGGCTGTGACAAGCACACACACTGACTTGTTCTGTTATTGCAGCTACGAGCCCCCGAAGGGTGGAAAAGATGGAACATGAAAGCACAAATCTTGCTGTGCCTTTATTTTATAGTTAAGTTTCCACTGAAGCAAATGGCTGCAGTTTTTTTAATCCATCATATTTTTTTTTCTTTCTCCATTGGAGCTCTACTGTCAAAATTCCATCCCTAGATTCCATCCATTGTTCATAGCAGATCAGGAATTCCTCTTTCTTTCCCTTGTTTTGAGTATGTTTCACATTGCATTAACATCACACTAATGCGTGAGATGGCTACAGCTGAATTAGTAATGAAATGCAATGCTAGCATCACAGTGAGCTCCCAGCACAGCACAGCTGCAGCTCTGCTTTTATAGGGAATGTAATGTAATAGGAAAATATATCAGAATTTTAAAAGCATTAAATGATGCTGCAACAGCAGAAGTCATTAGAGACTTTAGTGTATCTTTATTAAAATAAATGATATTCGCCGTATACTGAAACCTTACAGGATATTTAAGCACATTTTAGGGCTGGTTTTACATCCCACGCTGCCTTAATTGTATATACCCTGCAGTATTGCAATCTGATGGGGAGCTTGGATAATGGTTCAGCCCATGCATAATTGCACTGTCTCATTATCTTCTATGGAGGAATATACTGATTGACTTAATTTAAGTGTATAAGCTGATCTCCTCCTGTTGTTTCTATATCTTGCAGTGTTATCACAATTTAACTGGTCTTTCACTTTGCACACCTTTTATCATTTTACATGTAAAATGTATTATTCACAGGTTGGCATTTTGATCAATTTCCCTTTAATAAGATGAAAGTTGCACCATGTAGGTTCCATCTGCCAAACCAGTTTAACATCTGTGTGTGTTGATTGGAAAATAGCATTTTCCCCTCACCGCTGTGCTCCCTCTGGCTTCCAGACTCGCTGTCAAATTGTCTCAAAGCAAATCTGTAATAACTACTTTCACACACATCCCCAATGTAAATCTACAGCTAAAGGAGAGAACACAATTTCTTCTGATATCGCATGTGTTTAATTCATTAATATATATATGACCATAAAAAGTTTTTTTAAATCTTTATTATTATTATGATTAAGAGCCTTAAGGTTATGGTCTGGACTTCAATACAGACTTCTTATTGGGTATTCATTTTTTAATATAGCCCTACCAAAGTTATTTTTTGTTTGCAAATTAGTCAGAGAAAAAACTTATTTGTGGACCTACAACTGTGCCTTGGGGATGCCAGATTAGGACATTGTAGTCATCTGCAACAAATAGTGATATTTGAGTGGACAGCTCTCAAAACAAGTAAAACATGAAGTGATGCAGAGTAAGAAAAGATGCAGCCATGTGTCAGGCAGATAGGGATTATTGTTTGCCTTCAATAGGGCAAGTTCAAAATGTTTGTGTGTTTTTTGAATCAAGGATGTGTGTGACTGTGCAACTGCATGTTTACTTTAACCAATCAATTTAGGAAGTGCAGAACATTTAGAATGAAAACCTATTTCTAACATGATTCATACCAATGCAGCTCAATGCCCCTGAGTCATCCAAACACAGGTGTCCAAAAATTTAAGACAAACTCAAATAATGATGTCCAAGTTCCCCTCAAAACCAACAGCTGGATGGAATATTGACATTGTTTGAGGAGAAGGCATTATGTTCCGTCTCCACCCTTTTCTCTGGATCAAAGCCTGATCAATACATTGCAGTGTTGTTATTGGCCCATATTAGCTTTACTGATATATCAATAACAGCTAATTCAGTCTGTGGGTAGATATAGGTAGGCGGCTGTAATTGCAGAAAATACAGAATATGTTTATATGCAGTATGTTTTACTGGTACAGTGGCTTTTGAATTGAATTAACAGCCTTACAGGTGAATGGGTGAACAGGCAGGAGAGATGACAGGAACAGAAAACAGGATGCAACATGCACAAGAAGGTAGCAGAGGAGGGTGGAAACAGGTGTGAGAAAAGGGGAGATCACAGGAGGAGAATGGGAACAGAAGAGGCAGGACTGAGGACGCCTGATGGGTGAAAGGAGCATGGCAGGTCTGAGGAGCTGAGGGGAGGTTCATAACGTGTTCATAACGTGTTCATAACATAACGTGTTCTAGGAACCATGAGCACAGGCGGGAGACGAGGTCTGAGGGGAACTGAGAAGCAGACTCCGGCACTGCACTCTAGTTTCAACGAGTTACCTGTTTAGTAATTAAAGAAAACAAATATTCCATGTACAGTTTTCAAATTGCATTTTTAATCGATAATTTAAATGAACAGAGGATTTTTTTTTTAGAACTGAACATTGCCCTGTGGTGCTTTGCCACACTGCATTGTTATCTTACAGTCAATAACTGAGGTTTAGATAACGAGTAGGCTGGAAGACATGATTGTTGTAAATCACCAATTATTTCACAGTTTACACAGAAAGGATATATTTCTTTTTAGGTTGTGTGCAGACCGTTTTACAAAGTGCAAGAAAACCTCAAAAGAGATGCTGTAGTTGGAAAAGTCTCTTTAACTCGGTAGAAAAGTTTTCTCATTGGCCACAGGGAGATTCACCTGAGGAGCCATAAACGTTTACAAAACCTGACCAATGTTACTGAACTGATGCAACATCTGCTGTTCAGTTATTGTGACCTCTCCTTTGCTCCTAGCTTTTTTTTTCATGTATACCTGCATACATGTGTAGAACTATTTTATAATAATGAATATAGCAGCACTGCAGGTGTTGTACAGTGTTTATTTGATGTCTTGTAAAAAAAATTAAATAAAAAAAAAGCCCCTTGATCTCAACCAGACCATGCACAATATTGTAAATGTTTGGTTGTATGAAATTAGGGGTTGCAAATCGTTCTTTTCCACCTGCTCTGTGACATACCTTATATTGCATGTTGCATGATCATGGACCATAGATCATGATGATGGATCGAGAATCAGAGATAGTGATGGCGGATCATGGATCGTGATGGTGGATTGTGGATCGTAGGGGCATCTGATTGTCGTGGGTTTTTTGGTAGTTTTTCCTTACTCCTGTTGAGGGTTAAGGACAGAGGATGTCGCACCTTGTCAACCCCTATGAGAAAAATTGTGACTTCTGAATATGGGCTATACAAATAAAATTTGCTTGATTGATTAATGTTATTCATGCTGCTGTTTATGTAGATATTCATGTTCTGAAACAGTGACTTCATTTTTGTGAAATTTAATGAGGTGTGTATTCCTGTTGCATAAATATTTGATGTTACCTTCAAAAGAAGCAATCATTGCTTAGTGGATTTGTAAAACTGCTGTTTGCTCTGCTGACACCAGCGGGGGGTCCATATGAGATTGGAGAAAATGGAGACCTTTTTCCTTCTTTTTTTTTTTCCTGAGAGCAATTCTTGGCAAAGCAACAATGGCTTCATCTTACCCCATGTGCAAAGTGAGCACAGCTTTTTAAATGAACTGGTAGTTGTAGTTTGCAGGAGTAAGTGGACAAGGAAAGTGTTGGAGTCGCAATTTATCTTGGTTTGCCTCGTATGAAATTCCAGTTGTGCCAAAGGAAGTTGTTGAAGTTTCAGGAGCCGCCTGAGCTTAATGACTCGGTCAGTTTCTTTGGTTATTAAACCACTCTTTACTGGTCAGTCCACGGGCAAAAACGTCTTGTTTGTAATGCAACCTTGTATAATGGCCTGGCTGACAGAATGTAATTAGAGGAAGCAGTGCTTTTCTCGGGTTTGCCTGTTAGTTCCGCGGGCAGATCCATAGCCAGATCCCCAAAGTCCAGCTCGCTAATGAATCTGCTCCTGCTGGGGCTATTGATGGCCACTGCCTCTCTGGAAGATCATTATTAGACAATTCCAAAGGACAGCTGAAATAGCATTATGTCAGAGCTTATCGCTCCGCGTCATCTGTTTTCCGTGTCTGAAAACAATTGCACGAGGCACTTGATTATGTATAATGACTGAATTAAGTGCATAAATTTAATTTACTCATTAGAGTGACAGACTAATATTTCTTATGTTATGATTAGAAAGGATTTTGATTTAGTGATTTAATTAACAGTGTCATAATATGCACATCAGTGTGTCATGTTAGAGCAGAGGAATTCTATTGAATTTGTTTTTGAAATAAGCACAATACTATATCTTTCATCTTCATAGTTAGAATCATTCAGGATAAAAACACAATAAAGCCAAATGGGTAACTTCATTGTGGTGCTTCAAAGTTCAACAAAACAAAACTATAAAACCAGTTAAACATGTGTTCTTTCAACAAGAGAATAACAGATGTGATGTTTTCCTCTCATTATAAGATCTGCTTTACACATTACTGAGGGTTTGGAGCAGGATTTATATACAATCATGTATGTTTTTCCTTATCCACGTTTGCATGTATACCTTTGCTTCAACAATTATTTCTTGTGGTGGCCAACATGCTTTTTAAATTCAGATAGCGGTACCACCATTGAAATATAGAGTGATAAATTAAATTCATGTCGCTAACCCAGGAGACCTGTTTGATTGTAAAGAGAAACTGTGGCAATTAGAGCCAAGGTTTCACAGCCTTTTTATGTCTGCGGTGCCATTTTACGTCTGCGATGATCGTGAACCCTGCAATTAGGAGTTGAAAAGTCGACATGTGGTTTTTATCAACAGTGAAAGCAGAGTAAGCTCCACATGTATGATACTTAAATACTAATGCACGTTTTGTATTTACTTTTACTCAAGTATATCACAAAAATATAAATAACCCATATTGGACTATGGGTTCCTGCAGGTTTCAACTAGTTAAATTAATGAATTTTGAAGACCTCAATGAATGAAATTTTGGAACTATATTAAGTTTGACACATTATCTGAGTACCAGAATAACTTACCCCATGATTTAAGATTGTTATACTGCGAAAAATTCTTAGTTAGTAGTATTATTGCAGCATTCTAATTATGTACTGCTAGGAAAGACCTAAAATACATGGAGACATTACAAACTATGCATGCTGCCAAAACGTTCCTCATGAAAAACAGATCTAAAGTGCAACAGAAGTACTGTTGAATGGAAATTAACATAATTTAGACTAACCTAAACGTATTCAAGACCTAGTCTAATTTAAGGCCTAAAATTCAGATAATTCAATTTAAGACCATTTTTTGACCCAGTGGAAACCATGTATTGATTTGTTCAAATGTTCATGATCTAAATCCTCACGTAGGCCTAGAACTCAAGCCTGTGAACCTGTGGACTACCTAAAAAATATTTTGAGCGGTCAGAGGTACACGCTTCACATTTTCATCACAGTGCGATAAGATTGCGCCCCTTACATGGTCATTTGGGGCTGATGAGTAAGTGATACATTATCTTTTCTGAAAGGTGAAAAGAGATATATCCCTGTATCAGCAGCCACAGCTGAGTAACTTCCCATTCATTTATTGTCGTAGTGTCCCTACCCTCAGGTCGCACTGAGGGCTGGTAAATATAAGTGGGTTTGTTGCACTGATTGTATTGTTTACACAGCAGCACAGATGCTAAATATAGATATCCAAACAAAGAGGCAGAGTAAGGAAGCACACAACCCTAAATCCTATTGATTCCATGTTACCGGGTCCCGAGTGTCTCCCAGATAAGGCCACATTGCGGAGTAATTGCAGTTGTGTAGAATTCAACCTGTGTATTGTATGCACTGCAGCCACCTCTTTGCGTCTTCTGCAGACGTCCGTGCATATTGTTGTTCATTATGCATCAACAGCGCTGAGGAAGGAAAGAAATGTAGTTTGATTCCAAACAAGTGAGACGCTGAATCGATTTCAGGACACATATTAACTATAGTCATTAGGCCACATCAAGTGATTACATTATTTATGTGAAGAAAATATGAGTGAAAAAAATGTATTTATAGAATCAGCCCAAGGCGTAAGTGTGTATGACTATTCAGTCAAATGGTAAAATGTCAGTTAGATTGATTTATTTGTCCTAGCGAGTAATGATGCCAATGAAAGGCCATTTCTTATTTGTTCCAGTTGAAAAGCTTAAGTTTTCTCGGATGCAAATAGAACCCGTTTTTTTTCTTCTAACAGCTTTAATTATATTGACGGTTCAAAAATATAACATTACAAACTTTTTTAGCAAAGGAAAATGGTGACACCATTCACAGCCATGCGGGGAAATTGGGGTTTCAGTATCTTGCCCAAGGACACTTGAAAAATGCATACTGGAGGAGCTGGGGATCAAACCACCGACTTTCTGGTTGTTGTACAACCCGCTCTAACTTCTGAGACCTTGTTGAATGCTTCCTCATTACACATTAGTAAATGTTTCATGTCGGTATGTGTTTTAAATTTCAACAATGTTAATAATCGAGTTTAACAGCCATCATTCTTGATCTTTGCAGCCTTTTTTGTTTGCCCTTTGCACATTCCTGGTTTGTTCTTGTGAATGTGAAATCTCAGAATTGTCTTGAGGGAATTCCTTCAAATTTGGCAGAAATGTTCCAGGAGGTACTGTATCAATATTGGATGACATACCCAGTACTCTGACTACTGACCTTATTCTGAAAAAAAAAAACATTATTTCAAATATGACGATTGCACGAGTTGCTAATAGAATATTTCATATTCCATCTTATTTTACAAAGCATATTCTGATTATGACGTCAAGCGGTTGTAGCTTGTCGATGTTGCGAAATTATGTGAAAAACTTACCTCAATTATAATGTGATGAAGATGTCTACAAAATGCAACTAAAATCAGATTATTCCACGTCTTCATTTGCTTATTACAAGTATGACTTTAGTTAGACAATCATAAAATGCCTTTTACTTGGCAGTGTCTTATCCAGACGATTATCTTGATGAGGTTAATATTGGATCATTAAAGTCCATGTAAACTTAGACGATACTGATGACAAGAAACCGGGTGAAGGAGAAACCGTGGTTAAGCTACTTATTTTAAGGGAAATTGATACTTTCAAGTGTTTAGGCGCAAACATCACATTGGCAATATTTTATAAAAGTTTGCAGGAACATCGTATGGCCTAGTGGACGTAATGATGATATGAGTCATAATCACACTATGCTTTATAACCTGTAAACTGGAATATGAATGGGATTGTCTATTAGCAACTAATGCAAACATCATAATCTGAGTAATGTCTTATTCTGAATAAGGCCAATCGTCAAAATACTGGAGTCCATGTAAACTTAATCACTGTCACTTCACAAAACTCACTTCTGGCTATAACCCAAGATTCATATGGTGATTATGAAATTTAACAAACAAAATAGAACAAAAATGTCGATTGGATAAAACCGAGAAGTGATTTTTATATACAAACATTTTACGTACGAACGTCGCCCTAAGCTCAACTTCCATGTTACATCATTATGTTCTGCAAAAACACTTTTCTGGCCAGTATTCAAGCGCCATAGCTCAGGATCACACATAGAGCTGGTAATTGTAGTTTCTGTACGTAGCTCAGTAATGACTCTGTTCAATATGTCTACAGGTGCTGCAGATGTACCTGCCATTTTGTGGTATCGCAATCTCCAATGCCCAACTCTTCGCAGCCTCAAGGAAGGAGTATGACAGGAGTCGGGTAAGCCCACGAACAAGCCTACCCCCCCACAGACCCACCCCAGATCCCTGGGATCATTACTTCCTCCCCCTGACGCTGCCATTGCGGCTGAATATTGATCAGGTGCAGCCCACTTGGTTTTGCGGAGCAGCCCAGCATGGACCTTTTCTCTGGATGTGTAGCGGAGGGGGATGGGCCTGTATCCAGATGAGGGCCTCCTCCCTAATCTCAATCTCCCAGGGAATGTTAAGAGATGCACTAATTCATGTCATAAATTGATTTATGATGGAAGATAACATAATGAGAACACAGTTCCAGAGAACTGAGGGAGAAATGAGGAGACACCATATGATTTTGATGTCTTTTAAGTTGTATTGGCAGTGCCCTAGATATAGGGCCCAATTTACTTTTATTGGGGAAATGATCCTGATATATCATCCTCTTGGTTTATGGTTTGAAAGAAATAATACTAATAATAATAATAATGGCAAGGCAGAGTTTTATTTAAAAGGTCCCCATTACGACTTTCAATGCCAGTGTTTTTTCTGTTGCATGTGTCCAGTCACTCTTGGAGGTCGTCAATGACCTGTTTGAGGAGCAGACTGACCTGGAGAAGATTGTCAGGAAGATCATGCACCGTGCCCAGACATTGCTAAAGTGCGAGCGCTGCTCTGTTCAATTGCTGGAGGATATCGAGTCACCGGTACTGATTTTATCTCTGCTGTCCAACTGTGTATATCCGTCTTTCTGAACATTTGTGCATGGGCATTTCTGTGCTTTCTGTGTGTATTAGTTATAAGCATTTTCTCAAGATCTTTAGTAAATCGTTCTGTTTCAAATTTCTCAGGTGGTGAAGTTCACCAAGTCGTTTGAGCTGCTGTCTCCTAAGTGTAGTGCAGACACTGAAAACAGGTATGTATGGTGTAACATCTGCCCTGATGTAACCTTCGTACTAAATAAGCATGCCTTCGCCTTTATTTGCTTTTGGAACCACAGCACCTGTAAATTCTGCTCATAGCTTTGTCTGAATCTGTAAAGCCTCCATCAAGGACAAAAAGTAAGGGAAGTATACAAATTGAATACACCGTAGTGTTGTGGGAGTAAGATGCTGATTCTGAATAGAAGGCATACTGTAGGAGCCCTAATTAATTGGGTTTTCGCTGCTGCTCTCCTCTGCAAGGCATGGCTGAGTGGAGGAGGAGAGGCTTAATATTGTGTGGGATGTTTATGGATGAAAACCAAACGCTGAAAGGAAGACAAATTATCTCCCAAGCCCTGCACTTGCCATATCTGATGGTCACTTCGAGTCAGAAGTGACGGCCACAACAACCATCATAAGACAAGAATCATAAGAGATGAGTGGTAGTCAAAGAAATGTCAAGTTTGCTTGACCGGCCAATTTAGTCCGACTGGCTAAACATGCTCCCTAGTGGTCTGTGTTTCTGGTGACACATAATTTAATAAACAGCCAGTTTGTGATTTCAAGTGATAAAACTACACGGCGCTTGATATAAAGCTGAAATTACAAAAAGCACAGCTTCTCTGCGATGACCCACAGTCTTCCCAAAGGTTCATCTGAATAACAAAAGCGGCTGTGCAGGATTCATGTGTGTAATTAGGTGAATGAATTTGGTGTCAAAAGGCGAGCAGCGAACTGTAGGTTTTTCTAATGTGCCTCACAATCCCCCGCCGCCCCCCTGGGCAGGATAATGTTGAGCGAGTGTAACGTGCTGCTCGTGTGTCTGAGGTAGCTAAATGACTCGAGAATGGAGAGAGGAGGAAAGAAAGACAGAAAAAGAGGAGGGGTGAGGTATCTTGCCATCTCACTCATGAGGTTCATTCACCGTGGGTTTCAGATTCAAAGCTGCGTCACTAGATCAAAAGGATTCGAAAGATCTGACATCAGCGTCTCTCCGTGTTTATTCTAATGAGCCGCACTGAACATTTACCATGTTGTGTTTGAAGGTATGAAGTCAGTGACAGCCTGCTGCAATAAATGTAAATGGGAAGCCTGAGCAGGGCTGCAGGTGTTTCTGTGGCAGAGTGTGGGGGCGTCTGGCAATGAGGAAGACAATCACACAATTAACTTTTCATTACTTCATAAGCTGCAGGAGAAGCTCACCGATATCTACTGTAGGAGAACTTCATTAAATGAAAGTCGACGTAAAGAAACAGGGTCCACAAGGGGGAATAACAGAGGCCTTCTGCAAGCTTGCAGTTTAGATGTGATAGAGAATAAGGTTTTTTTTTACTTTGGAAGAAATAAAAGGGGTATTCTTTATTTTCATCAGTGAATGTTGTGTGTTGGAAAAATATTTTAACCTCTTCTGGGTAAAAGCAAGTGAACACATTTGGTTTAACAGTTTCCCCTTTTCTATTTGTTGTGTCTTCTTTCCCTCTTATTCCCTGACCCCAGTTTTAAAGACAGTATGGAGAAATCCTCTTACTCAGACTGGCTCATCAACAACAGCATTGCGGAGCTGGTAGCCTCCACAGGACTCCCTGTGAACATTAGCGACGCCTATCAGGATCCACGCTTTGATGCTGAGGTGAACACACACACACATATATGCTCTTTTTCAGAGTTGACGTCAAAGGGATTTTATCTGAGTACAAGTCACAGTTACACATTTATAATTAATATCTTTGAGTATGACATCATAACTAGACTTACCGCTTGGTGATGAGGACATTTCACCTTTCGTCAAAGAGGCCTGTTTAGTTCCACTGGCTGCTGTGGTGCTTTGAACCTATATCGGTGTTGTTTACACCATAGACTGTATAGAAATGTGGACGAAGCGTCTCCACTTCCTCCCACTACACAGAAATGAAGCCAAAATATTCTGGATAGGAGCACTATTGATCTCTGTAGGGTAAAGACCCTTTCAGACCAGGAAACGATAACCACCCCAGCCGTTGATGATGCTGCATAGGTACAGCACAGCAGTCCGCTGTGGGACTTTCACTATGTGTGCCGACACACGTCTTGTGTTTATGAATTGGTAAAGATTTGAGTACCCTACTTTTAGGAATATTAACTTATTTTAGTTTTTAATGCTGTAGCAGAGCAAACGTATTGGAAGCAGTTTTCTCTAAATAAAATTAAAAGTGAAAAAATGGGACTTATTTGGAAAAAAGCAGATTGAAAACATGTAAACTATTAGAATTTTTGTTATGATTAATTAATTTAACCACTCATCACCTTGATTAATAAATTGGTCCATAAAAGTTAGGAAAATACTGAAACAGGTCCATCACTGTTTCCTGAAACCCAAGGTGATGTCTTCTAATTTCTTTTTGGGTGATTATGGAGATTTTTATTGAAGTTCGATTACCTTTCTCAGTATAATGTTCATGGAAATGTGTTTTTTATGAGGATGAATGTTAGTCTTCATACTATCACTGTATTTACACCCTTTAATTCTAGGCAGACCAGTTCTCGGACTTCCACATCCGCTCTGTGCTTTGTGTTCCGATATGGAACAGCAATCACCAAATCATTGGTAAGTTAACAAACAGGGCTTCCTTCGTTGCTGATCTTACTTGATAGATGAATATAAAAATAGATATTTATGTTGGTATGAGGTGATTAAATTTGGAGAAGTCTAATACACTTTGTGGCCAAAGAATGTGGCTACGTACAGAGCCACAGGGATTTGTTTTCATTTGAAGCCACAGGAGCATTAGTGATGTTGTCACTGATTGCGAGGCTCGCAGTCGGCCTTCTGGCTCTTATCAAAGGTGTCAGATGGTGCTGAAGTCATGGCTGTGTGTGGTCCACGACAGTTCTTCCACACCAAACTGGGAAAAACATCTCTTAGACCTCTCCTTACATGGGCATGGTCATGTACAAACAGTGAAGGACCTTCTACAAACTGTTGCTAGGATTTTGGAAGTACATAATTATCTAAAATGTCACTGTATGTTGTAGCAATAAACGCTTTTTTGATTGGGAATGCAAAAAAAAATAACGCAAAAAACAAAAGTGCTCACATACTTGTGGCCACACGTTTCTATGTTTCAGATTCATATTCAGCACTGACATTGTGCTGCACTTACATGCTCTATAATGTAGGTTTTAAATGTCTTTTCTTCCATTATTGCTGCATAGCAGACAATAGGGGATGCGGAGCCTGAGCGTGCGATCAGCTGAAGCTGCATGTGTGTGATTAGATCCATGCTGCACCATCACTGGAGGTGGAGTTCCCCTCTCCTGGCTGTGTGCTTTGTGTTTGTGAATCAGCCCCCGGGCCAACACCACACTGACACTCTGATAAATCATTGATCTCTCATCTGGTTTGCGTGCTTGATATTGCAGGGAGGAGCAATGACAGCAGCTGAATGTTAGGTTTTTATTTAATCGGAAAGTGATCAGCATATTTTTTTTAGCTGGTTGGTTAAAACCTGTGTGTGTGTATGTGTGTGTGTATTATGTCCATGTATACACATTTTTTTGCGTAGGTGTAAGTGCATTTGTCGGGGAGGGGAGAGAGAAGAAGCAGTGAAGGGGGAAAGAAATGGCGTGTGTGTGTGGGCGGCACCTGAGGATCCGGAGTGAAAAACCATTATACAAACACAGCAGCAGGGGATGAAATTCTCAAGTCAAGGATTCATTCAGTTAGAAAACAAATGTCCTTGTGTCATCTGCCAAGGTCTCAGCCAACTCCTTCAGAATGTGATGGCAAGAAATACTGTTATGATTAAACCAAAAGAATGAGGTTTATTGTCAAATATCAAATGTGAGGAAAATCCATTTTAGCACTTTTTTTTAGCAACATGTAGCAAAATTCACTGACATAAATGGAGCTGGTTCTCTTAAAATATCAAACAATCAGATTAAATAGCCATTTCCTTTTTGTTTCTATCAAAATTGGAGATAAGGCGAGTCAGAGAATCACAGATCAATTTTTGTCATAAATTCATTACGTCACAACAAGGTAACATTTAAATAAGTAAATTAATTATTTTGCTAAATTGACTTAGTATTTTGGTAACTCCAGTTTGATTATGACGAATTATCGAGATCATACTCAACACTCAAAACAGAGCAGATCACCACAGACGTTTGTCAGATTATTATGTGATGCACAATTAGCATCAAATCAGCATTTTCATCACATTAAAGATGTCAATGGTAACAGATGGTTATTGGCAGCCCTCTGATAAACTAAGGGTGCACCAGGAATGGATGGATCAGATTATGATCACGATTAGCATATTCGATATGTGATGCTGAGCCGCCTCACACTTCACAAGGATCTTAAACTAAATTTGTCCCTGAGAGACAGAGGGTATTTTATACAACTCTGTTTGTTGTTCCACAATATGGAAAAAGCATTCATTGCATGTTCCATTATAATAAACAGCTACTTTATTAAGATTACTGTGAGTTGAGTTTGGTTAGGGTCAGTTTAGTTGTTTGTAATGTGGTGTGTTCCCTCGAGAGTTTTAATGTAGTAAGCAGAAAACCACCCAATAGATAAACAGCGTTGTACAGCTACACAAACACTGTGGGTTTGCATAAAAACTAATAATGGAGCTGTGAGTAATTATCATGTTATGGTTTTTGATTATCTTTCATGATAATGGAAAACAACACTTGTGACAGTGGGAATGTGGTGTAGTTAAAGATTATGTGATGGCCACAGGGCTCGAAGCAGCCATTTCATTTGCTTAAATGCTTGGGGCCACCTACGCTTTAACTCGTCACAAACTACATGCTAATTACAGAGACGGCAATAATTGATGAGAGACAACATCAACCCTGTACTTTAAATTTAATGACACCACGATGAAAATTGTTCTTACTAATCTGTTCACCTCTGTAGAAAATGTTTCTGTGGCAGGTTTGTCTGACCTCCTGGAGATTAATAAAATAGACATTTTTGAGCAATTGCTTTTTATATGGAAGGGTGTTAAGGCTTTTTTTTTTCATTTTGGGAAAAAGTAGAAATGTTGTGAATAAAGTCAATTGGTTCATTAGTCCTTACAGGAGTGACTGCAATCTGTAGGAACATTACATCCTCAGAGTGTAAAGGTGTAACTATCGATTACCTTGCATTTGTCAATTATCACTTATTTCTTGCACAAATGTGGCCACCTCCTCCAAGTTTGCCTGGTTTCTTCTTCTGAACAGACGCAGCTTTCGGCACAATCTCTTCGAAGAACACTGATAAAAGAGAAAGAATGTCCTTGTTACTAAGACAAAGCACAACTTCACCAATTCATCTACAAAACTAGGTAGTTTAATTTAATCTTAAAAGTTGACTTTGATCTTGAAAGTTTAAGTTTGTTCCCATCATTTTGACTTTATTCTCAATTTGACAAATAAAAGAAAAAGATGGATTTAGTTCAACTTTATTCCCAACATTTCCACATTATAATGCTTGACATGCTTACTTATGGCCTTAACACTCATCTGTAATTTTTAGTATAGGCTACATCCACACTAATTCTTCTTTTTAATGCATTACTGTTCCTTTGTTTACGTCTGCCATCCACACTACTCCGGGAGTTTTTGAGCCCCTGAAACGGGGAACTTTGGAATCGCTGCCGGTCCCGTCATAGTTTGAAAACGGGACAGAAACTGGCAGAAACATATTTGGAAAAAAATGACGCATCGTCTCATTCTTATCAATCACAGCTCGCTAACCAGCTGTTGGTCCAAGAAAAGAGACCCCTGGTTTTTCTTCTCACCATTGCTGTTTCTTGTTCTCAGTGTTTGCTGCAAGCAACAGTAAATAGACTATCTGCTTTCTGTTTACTTCCTGCTTCCTGTTCCCAGTGTATATGCATAATGATATGCATTTTCAGGTGTGTTGGTATGGAGGCAGACTACTTCTGATACACAGCCTAACTGCTAGTCTAGACAGAGATCATTTTAAAACTGAGTTTTGAAATAAAGTTTTAGAATGGAGCCATAATTATTTTTGTGTGACAAGAAATGTCAGTTTCATCATACTAATTATACATGTGTGCTTTATCAACCGAAACCTTTTTCTGTTTTCACTTAGATGATAAGAGAAGTCATCTAAACAAGGAATACTGCTGTCACATAAAGAGGCTTGGCAGCACCGTGACTGAATTCCTTTCAAAAAGATCATTGATTGAATTACACATCCAGCATTTAGTTTGTCATAACCATGTGTCAGTGTTAATTTATATGTAGTGGTGTGCTCATCACTATAACTGTTTTCACCAAGCCTCCTGGTATTTTTAATATAGTTTGACACAACAGATACCACCATTGCTATTTATGTGAGGGGATGTTGTTTCTGTGCTTAATTGCCATTAATAATGCATGTTAGTCAATGGCATAGAGTGTGTGGGTCTGATCCTCTTTTAATTGGAGGCAGGATATATGCACCAGAGCCTTGCAAATACCAAGCTTTAAAACTTGATTGTTAAGTTCCTATTGTATGAATAAACTCACTTTGTGTACCAGGTGTCGCTCAAGTTCTGAACAGGCTTGACAGGAAACCATTTTATGATGCAGACCAGCGTCTCTTTGAGGTATTATACCTGTATTTGTACATTTTCTATGTAAAGTATTATGTGGCCGTAGTAGAAATGGTTGTGGTAAAGTGTTTGTGTTTTTAATTCTGTTCTTAGGCGTTTGTGATCTTTTGTGGACTGGGCATCAACAACACTATCATGTACGACCAGGTGAAGAAGTCTTGGGCCAAACAGTCCGTGGCTTTGGATGTAAGAACACAACATCTCATTTGACTTCCTGCCTGCCTTCCAAGTTATTAAAAACAAATCATCATCTCTCCTTCAAATTGCATGAAAACATTACCATGCAAACTGTAATGCTGCTTCAGAGAGTTGACTTCAGTGGATTCTGTACTGCTCCTGCTCCCTACTACAACCGACGGAGTCTAGCAGTGTGTGCATTCTGATTAGATCAAATATCTTTGGAGGCGATCTCATTTATTCTCATGCCCCTACACAACCCCCTCGCAAATTAAACAAGAGAAATATGTTAGCATGCTACACACTAACTTTAAGATAGTAAGTAAACCCACAAATGTACTAACAGAGGCTAAAATACAGACATTTCTATGACAAAAAATGTCACATACCTCTGCAGTGGAGTAAAACAGGACATTGAAACCCATAAAACATACCTGACGAAAAGAGCCAAATAACAAAGTCCTCTGGTCAATTGTATACGTGAGTAAAGCCCCTACACAAAACAAACAACAGAAATATGCAAGTAAACGTATTAACGTAATAACAGACTAAAATATGGAAATTTCTACAACTACATTTTTACATAAGCTCTCCCATGGAGTACAACAGCAAAAAGGGCAACAGGCCATTTAAACACAAAATCCTCCGCTCAACTGCGGTCATAAGTGAAGCACCTACACAATTTAAACAACATAATTACACAATAACTTTAGGTTCCTTAAGCGTTTACACAATAAAGTGCATTTCCATTCGATATAATAAAATATTTCTCTTAAGCAGGTAAAATCTAATGTGACAGCTACACATGAAAATGGTCTATGAATTAATAAACCCAATTAAATTGCCAAACTACAAAGCATTGCAAATTTTAAAAACTAACGTATATAACATTTGTCGCTGAATTAGCTGTTTCTTAAAATGGACAATGACTTAAGAAATGAACACACAGATTCATTACTAATTTATCACACACAAACATAGCGTATGTCAATTACCTTATCACTGGGCTGTGCACCATCAACATACAATATGTGTAGCAGTCATGCTAACGTCATGAGTTTTAGCTAACTGCTGAAGAATATGTCAATTA
The DNA here is from genome assembly GCF_022539355.2 of Hippoglossus stenolepis. Taxonomy (NCBI): domain Eukaryota; kingdom Metazoa; phylum Chordata; class Actinopteri; order Pleuronectiformes; family Pleuronectidae; genus Hippoglossus; species Hippoglossus stenolepis. The sequence continues at coordinate 13,675,200 of NC_061495.1, read as the reverse complement.
ACTCATTACAAAGAAAAATCCTGCTTCAAAACCCCACTCATCGTTCGGTCAGTGAGTCAACAAAACACAGAGGAAACAACACAGTGAACATATTAAAAAGTTCAAGAGCTAACGTGCTAGTAACGTACCTGGAAAAGGTGCAAATGTAAATACGACACTTCCTCTGAGGGCGCGTCACCGAGAGCTCCCCCTTCCGGACTCTGCAGGCATCACCAATCAATCACGAGCAAAGGCTGAACAGGTAGATCACAGACTACCACAGATTATAGGTAACTCTTCTCAGGTATTGTTTTCTTTTTAAGGTTTTAACCCTATTCATCCTTTTTTTAAAATATATTTTAACCTCTTTACTGAATTTAGACACTTTTTTAATGAAACTTTGATTTTATGAGACATTTTACATTCTCACCTGTTTATAAATCAATTCCATTTTGTCCCAATGGCTGTTTTTAATTCTCAATAAAATCAATCCATCACATATACATGTCATAGATGTAATAACTATTTACACAGATTTTGTGTAATTCTAAAAACATTATACACAAATATAAAATCAAAATATATTATTATATATTATTTTGACTGCTGTATAATTTGTTAGTCTTCTTCAGTCTCCATTTGCCATGCCTGTATGTTCATTGTGTTTATGTTAGCCTCATGCCCTCACTCAGAGGATTTTTTCGCTGCTCATCTTATTTGTTCTTCTATTTCATTATCTTATTTTTCCTTCCCTGTCAACATACGCTTCGCGCTGAAACATTTACCCAGAACTCACAGGAAACAATGGCTGCTGTATAGGGCTAATATAAGATCTGACTTATTCTCTCTCAGGGGGTCCTCGTGCTTGGCTCCACTTCTTAGTCTCATATTTCTACAAGAATGTGCGCCTGAAAAAAAGTGCTGATCTCTTTTTGCACATAACCTTCCCCACAAAGGTTTTATTGAAAATTAATGAGAGGCGGTGAAAAGCAATCCCTCATCTGCCCTGCAGTATGTGGCCGTCCAGCACACTGGCCCAACAGTTTGTCCTTAGATTAAAATAGGGAGCTTTCGGGTGCATTATAGTTAGTTAGCACTGCTCTGTTTCAAGATAGAAGACGTGGAGAACAGAGAGATATAGAGCAGTCAAAGGAGGGAAACAGAATGCACTAATATGTAGATGCATCGCTCCTGGCAGCACTGAATAAACATGAGCGTTTATGATCAAATAAGCAACTGCAGGTCTGTGCGAGATATTTCTCTCAGGAAATGAAGGGAACATGGCGATGGAACATGGCGATGGAATCCGGGATGGCGCTTCTGCTCTTGTAGACTGTTCTAGAGGCGAGTGTTAGCTTCCTTTTCTGGAAGATCTGCCGAAATGCAGGGATACAAATGTGCAGCAGTCTCATCCGTGGCCACAGTCCTGCTCCTGGAGCCCTACTGGTTATTTTTAATAAACTGAAAAATATCCTGAGTGACACCGTGTCATTATTTTTGCAGGTGCTGTCTTACCATGCCACTTGCTCCAAGACTGAAGTTGACAAATTCAAGGTAACAGATATTCACATTTGCCTTTATTACATTTGTCTCAGCAAATCCTATTTGTTTCTCTCAATATTTACAGTGGTCTGGGGGATTCGTTTTTCAAACTCTGTGCTCAGCACAGATATTAAAGTCACATTTCATGACACTGTTGTTCTGAAGCCTTTGTCTGTTTAACTAGAGCCTTAAGTATCTCATTCCTGCATTGTGAGCTCATAATATTGTAAAATTGCTATTCTAATGTTATGAGTACAAAGTCACATTATAATGAGAGTAAAGTCGTAATATTGTGAGAATAAAGTCATAATATTACGAAAATAGAATAATGTTGTGATGTTACAAAAATAAAGTTGTAATTTTAGAGGGAGTAAGAGAGTAAAACTCCAGTGAGCACAGGTTCTCTTTGTTCGCTTATTTCCATTACACCCCCTATCTGCAACTAAGATATTCTGGTGCATTTTCAAGGAGAAACGTACCTCTATGTCCACGAGTATCCATGAATTTCAATGGGGTTTATATGCTGTTCTCTGATTAACTACTGACCTCCTTTTAGTGTATTTTCCCTTAATGTTGCTAAAAGGGAAATTGCAGCTGAGTAACTGTACACAAAGACTCTTCTCCCACAAAGCAGAGGAAGAGGGATGATTTGGACTCTTTTCTTACACCCTAGTGACCTGGAGTAATCCAACACATCCTTTGACAAAATAGGTTGCATACGTCATTGCCTGCTTTCTGCTGCGGACGGCGTCTCCTGTAGTCTGCAGTGTGTGTTTACTCCTGGTGTGGATTACAATTTATGATTATCAGGTTTTCTCTGGTGGTGCAGATAATTGCAGTAATATAATTTCATTGTTCTCCTTCTCACTGTGTTCCCTTATATGTAGTTTTGGTATATCAATTAAGACATATTACAGACAATAACAGTATTAAAGGTGCATCATAATTTGACTGAACCCCTATGTTTTATTAAAGTGTGAAACAAAAACAACTGCAGTAAAATAGATTTATCTGATGTTTAAATGTAATGGTTTACAGGAAGGTAAACTCTCGGACATTTAGCCCACAATGCATTTGTGTTGCTCATGGGCCTTTTAATTAAGATATACTTTCTAATTAAATAACAATATCTCATTAACTTTAATGGGGAAGAAAAAAAATCTATGGCAACACAGAGGAATTATTGACAGCCTGTCATCCAGACTTCATTCTCGGGTTCCTCCAAAGAACCGCGGCAGGCACGTAAAGCATAAATATGGGCCAAGAATTCCCCAGTGAAAATAAACTAATTGTGCTATTTGAAATGGATTACTCCAATCAACAGGCAATCATTCCCAATGCATTATTTACACAGATGAAAAATGAAAATATCTACATTTTTAATTGGCGTGACATTTCTGAAATATAGATATGACCTATTTTCCTGCACTTTCATGTGTAGGATTTTCCCCTGTGGCCATTACCGTGAAGTAGGAACCCTGCTTTCCAGTGTGATTGTGTGATCTCCCAGCCCCCTCATCCAGCGTCGAGCTCTGCCTCCTGCCTTCCCCCCCCCCACTTTCTTTCGTAACTGCTCTACATTCGGAGTCGAGCCTAAGCGCCGGCACACAGACCTGGCTGACACATTTTTTTTTAACCTGGGGCCGTGAATTAAGAGAGAGGAGAAGACATGCTGACCTGACAGGCAAACGTTTGAGAGGGAAACACCGCGGCTCTGGTGGCTGTCACACGGGCAGGGAACAGAGTGGACTGAAAGTGTAACACCGATTTTTCTCAGACAGCTTTGACTCCTTGTTATGAAATCCAGGTTACGTCACGACATGATATAAATGCTGACAAGAGCCATAGAGGAAATATCTGTGCGTCGTCCTCATTAGACCACTTTGAAGAGAGGAGACATGGTTGCTTCGGGTTAATTGGAATCACGTATGTGTTGTGTGTTTTTGTTTTTGTTTGTTTAATTGTGGGGGGGGCGGGGGAGCTGTTGATTACTGCCGCACTACTGTATTACTGTGTGTGTGTGTCAATGAGCTCTGAAATGAAAATAACAGTGAAATCCTCCCTCATTAATCTTAACCCTCACCAAATGAGTCCTCGGAGTCTTAATTAGCATGTCTCCATATTTCCACGTATCATGAGAAAATGGCAGAGCATCCTCTGACCTCTCTGAACTCCCATTCTCTTTTTCCTCTATGTATTTTTTTCATATCCTAACATGACGAAACAGGCTGCTAACATCCCCCTGGTTTGCGAGCTGGGCATCGACAAGCTGTCCTTTGACGATTTCTCTCTGGACGTCGACGCCATGATAACAGCCGCTCTGAGGATGTTCATGGAGCTGGGAATGGTGCAGAAATTCAAGATTGACTACGAGGTATAAGACCACCGACTTTCTTTGTCTATTTCCTTTGCATACTTGACAGAATTTCCCCCCAGAACTCGACTGCTGACCGCTGTGCTCGTCTCTTTCTTCGGTCTTCCCCTCCAGACGCTGTGCAGATGGCTGCTGACTGTCAGAAAAAACTACAGAATGGTCCTTTACCACAACTGGAGACACGCCTTCAACGTCTGCCAGTGCATGTTTGCCATGTTAACGGTAAAGATCATACTAACTCCAGATCAGTATATGAGTCAGACACGTTCACATGCTCTTCATTTCCACAGTTGTGAAGTCATTGGTCCGACTTCGGGGTCTTCATTTGCTGTGAAGTCAAAATGTGGAAAAAACATATGTTGGTGGGACAAAATGTGTTTTATTTAAACAACACCTTGACACCTCTTTCCAATATGTGCATGATTACGATGCCCAAAGAAAAAGGATATAATCTAAAACATGTTCAAATGAATCATAAAAACATCAGTATTGTGCTCAAAAGTTTGGTGTTTAGCGCTTCAGAGAGATGGAACTGACCTAAATTTAACATTAACACATTCACATTGGAAGCTACTTTTTAAAGCTGACTGTAAAATGATGTTGATTGGTTTATAAGTGACGACACCAGCAACTCATACCAAAACTTAAGTCAGCTGTCTGCGTTGTTGTTCCAACTTGAGGTGGCTTTCCAGTCCGGAGGTCATTTTTCCAAATTGTTACACGTTAAAGTATTATAATTCCCGGCGTGAACACACCCAAGATGCATCACTCAGAAGACCATCAGAGGTGGTCTGGGAGACATGTGGCCACATTACTTTGCCAGTGTGTATCTTAATGGTTTCCTGAGCTACAATGATGGGCCGCCCACTCAAATGACGCCCTCAGCAAAAGCAGAGATACAAACTAATTCGTTGTGACAATGGCTGAGTGATCCTTCCAACAAATTTCATGCGTAATCTTGTTTACAAACAAACCAACTGACAAACAAACGGACAGGGGTGAAAACATAACCTGCTTGGCTGAGGTTAAACGCAGCATCTTGTCAAATTTAACAAGTATCCCCTCTAAACCTGCTATATTTTGCAAATATTTCATAAAACTCCGATGATGGAATAAAAATCTGTGTATCACAGCTTTTCTTTCCCTGACATTATCTTAGCTCTGCTTCTATTCAAATAAACAAGCTTAATACTTGTTCGACCACTGGAGGTCAGTGAGGCGGAGGGAGCTGCAGCAAATGGAGTTAAGGTTAATCAAGTGTCCGGTTATGATGCACCACTTCAGTGCTTATCGATGCCCTGTTATGTCAAGGTGAGACGGCTGATGATTCATTTCTGAATCAGTTAAACAGCGAGTTAAACAGCGAGTTAAACAGCGACTTCTTTGCATTGCTAATGGCACAGACAGCCCATTCTGTGCAGAGCCAAACAGAGGTGTTTATTTAAATAGAGACCCCAGGAGAATGACTTCATGCATTTTATCACGGTCCTTGGGGCAACACACTATAACACACACTTTAACACAAACAGCACGGTGTAGTTCATTAAATCAAGCGCTGCATTAATACACGGTGTCCCATCTGAATTGATTATTGGCAGAGGAAAATGAAATAGTAGTGTGTAAGCTGTTCTGGAGCCCTGCACTCTCCTGCCATGTGTTTTAATGAGAGAGAGGGCTGTGCTATCTTTGCCTCTACCCCGACAATGACCTATAGTGACTCACTCAGCACATGGCCTCCAGAACCCATTCATCCAAGCCATAAATCTCCCAGTGTGACTGCGTTACCGCAGTCCCACTGGCATTTTAGGGAGATACTGTTTTTTCTTCTTTAGGATGCTGCTGCTGCTGTTGGAGTGTTTTCCATTTTTATTCAATGTTCTCCTCACAGCTTCGCAGAATAAGAGACGAAGAGATGCGGCTGTGTTCCTCATAGTGTGTGTGTGTTTTCTCATCTGTGCCAATCAGACGGCGGGCTTCCAGGAGACTCTGACAGAGGTGGAGATCTTAGCGCTTATAGTCGGTTGTGTGTGCCACGACTTGGACCACAGGGGCACCAACAACGCTTTTCAGGCAAAGTGAGTGTTCCCCACTTCCTGTCCTTCGGTGTCAAACACACACGTAAACACGCTCCCTCCCACACACAGTTTACCGTGTGTTTTCCCACCTGCAGCTGTCAGTTCAGCCCAGATCAGCAAGAGTCAAGAGGGAAGTTGTGTAAGGCTTATATAAGGGCCTGCCTAACGAAGAGCCAGTAAACACTGCAGACTCTGAGCACATTTAGATCAGCAGCTAAAACTGTTGCTCAAAGTTTGTATTCTCTTCCCTCACTGAGGTTATTATGGTAATAATGAATCTGAAAGCAAGAGGAAAACCAGGTGGACACATAATCATGAGCTCAATTAGAAATTTTAATGGAAATAGTTTAGATATTTTTATCCACAGACACAGAATCTTTTTTAATTTTGTTGATCACGTCCCAATTGACTGATTTATTTGGCTCCATGAGGACTCGTCTAACTGGTGAAATGCTTCTGTTGCCAGTTTCATCACATCAGCTGTGAGAAATAGAGTTTGATCATTATATTGATATAAATGATCTGAATATAGACGACTGTTGAGTTCAAAATTTGCTTCTGGAGACAAAAGACAAAGGAACAAATAATAAAGCTCTCGTCTTTTCACTTTGATGTTCACATTGAACATCTTTTTTGTGATGTTCTCTCTGACCTACTGCAGCCATCTTCAGTTCTTGTAGTTTGAGGTGTTGTTTGTTCTCTTTTTAAATTTTCATTGGGAGCATTTCACTGTTTTTTTAACTGTGGAATTTATATCAAAATGAAAAATGAAAGAATGCTGAATGAATATTACAAAAACACAGCATTTCCCAAACTTAAACACCTTGGCTCTATTGACTGACTATACAAGCCTCAGTATTTCTACTCCAATTGAAATTATGATCATAGTCAATGTTGATGAGTTGAAATTCAACTGCAGTTTAGGTTTATGACTCTGTTATTACTGAGCCATAAGTTGGCGACAGCGTGCAGAGTGAATTGGTTGAGGGAATTACAACAGACTCAACAGCAGACGTTGCTTCTCAGTATGTGTTGAATGCTGATGATGTTATCCCTCTTCTTGATCCCTGTGTGTGTGTGTGTGTGTGTGTGTGTGTGTGTGTGTGTGTGTGTGTGTGTGTGTGTGTGTGTGTGTGTGTGTGTGTGTCAGGACGGGCTCAGCCCTCGCTCTGCTTTATGGGACCTCTGCTACACTGGAGCACCACCACTTCAACCACGCTGTTATGATCCTGCAGAGTGAGGTGCGCTAACGTTTTCATGAAGCTTCTGCCATAATTGCGTTCCATAACTGCATGTTGTAATGGTGCGATACACTTTGTGTTATGATTTTCAAACAGCATTTACCACTGAGTATTAAACCCTTTAACACTGTTCCACCTGTGGAGAAGACATATTTTTAAGGTCTAAGTTTGGTCTTCAAGAGTAATGCTGAACTGTGAATCGGTTAAAAAGACTCTGAAGTCATTAAAAACCAGAGTTTATCTCCAATATTCAGTATGAACAAGTAAGATTTCTGAACAGAGTTTGGAGTATTTGTTACCGCAGCAGCTCTTCTTGTTCAGGGAGCCGGGGATCATGGGTAATATCCATAGTTGAATCGTGTTTCAGTTCAGTGAGACACAGTCAGAACTCCGGTTAACACATTGATAGAATTTGTTTTTTTTTCTCTACATGAAAAGCACTTAAAGAGAAACTATATGCACCTAAATGTTGTTTTTAAGCTGTAAACTAAATTAAATTACTGTTCTCTGATGAAACAAAATCACAATTCGCAACAAATTTATTTTAAAAAATCTACATTTATTGATTGAACATGGCTTGTAACACAGTGTAAGGTTAGCTTAGCTTAGCATAAAGGCTGGAAACAAGGGGAAACAGCTAGCCTTGTTCTGTCCTAAGGTTCTATCCAGCTACCATGAACTCGATGGGTTGATAAATTAGTATAAATCTTTTTTTAAATGGACAAGTTTGGATTTTCTGCTGCCTAGTATCAAAGTTTCAAAGTTTTCTTACATACTATATCTTTCTCTTTACTCTCTAGAAGCATGTACATAAATCAAAAAGTTGAAGTCCACCTTTCCTTAGAAAGATGAAGAGTTTGTGAGCCTGAAGGTAACCACATGGTGGCTCCATGTCTGTTGTATGTGAGCGAGTAAAAAATCGTTCGCTCTGCCCTCAAATCAATGTAATTACAGAAGCGATAGATTTGGTGGTAATTGGCTGAGAGAGACATTTTACCAGGTGACTGGGTTTGCATGCGCTTGTAATTAAAGATGTTTGGCGGGAGCAGCTCACATGAGGCTTAGGTTCCAGCGTCTTCATTATCCTGGTGCTGACAACACAGTATAAGCTGACAAATGTTTGCTCGGAACATCATAATGGTTTCCGTTGATACTGGGTCTGAACTACCACTGTCCTATTAGCATATAAATGAATAGCGGGGCTAACTCAAGTCGAGGAGAAAGCTCGAGATTCAATCGGCCGGCCCTCTCCAACCACTAATTAAAATGTAAACCTTTGAACGTCACCCGCTCCCTTTTGTACCCATCACTTTCCTCTCGCCGGTTCCACTTCCTATTTCACTCGCCACCCTCCTCCACCGGCTCCAGTTGTGACAGAACGAGAGAAGTGTGATGTGTCTCTGCTGTTGCCTGGTTCAATATTTCATGTGAGCACACGAGCTGATGAAAGGGATTCACGGGGGTGGGGGTGCTGAGACAGGCTTCATACTGGAATTGTCAGCTTTTGAAAGAAAGCAGTCAGTTTAAAAGATATTATTTTATTTTATTTTTATGGCTCATTATCAATCGTCTCATTCTGGCCCTTCACTGTCATCACCTCTTCATCCTCCATGCTCTCCACAGATGCTCTTCATCCTCCAGAGGGAAGTGTCTAAGTAGTGAATGAATGTATAATACATAGCAGGGAGAGGCCTGTTTTAATCGTAGAGTCTCCAGTGAGAGATGCTGCTCACTTATTAAGAGCCGAGCTGCTGGAATCCCTACTGTCCACCACAGATCCATTCATATGTTTGTACCTTGTGCAAACTTTCTTTATTAATGAAAGAGTCAAAGTAGAAAAGCGGAATCGCCTCCCTCGCTCACCGATTCATTATTCCATTCATAAACACTCAACACTTTACTCTACAGTGCGAAGTACATTGAGATTATGAATCACTGTCATCGTGTCATTACCACTGACAGCTGTGGGGTTGCACAACTGTAATTTTCACATCTATTAAATGTGACACATTGCATTGTGGGATTGCTTTCAGAGATTAGTGATGCCATTTTCTTTCACTCCATTGTAGGGATCAATATACACCAATATATATATATATATATATATACTCACACTATATACACAAATAAATCAGTGGAATGTACGTTTGTGCATGTTGGCTCCCTGTTGTCTTCGAACACCAGAACCATTCTTCATGTTGTTAGTAATGTGCTTTCCTTTATATAACAGACCAAAATGTCTACTAAGGTCGATATACTGCATTTGTGATGTAATTTAACCAACGGAAAAGTTGACTTTGACCAAAGCAGGAGTGAGTAAATCAAGTACATCTTGATAATCTTAATGATTTGACCATTGTGCTAAAACTATTATCATACTGATTTTATTAATTTGAATAATTAAATTACTGAATTGCTTTGCAGAATTAAGAGGTGTGGAACCAGGCTGTAGCTTAAACTGAGCTGCACAAATACAAAACCATTTAAAACTTTCAACAAAGACAATCTGAGATAAAGTTTTCTTTATCTCTGTGATACATCTGTTGTTGACACAGATGGTAATTTGTAGTAGACATTTACCCGTTAATCCAAAATCCCTGTACGAAGCAAACAGTGAGCAAATCTGGGTAACAACTGGATTATTTGGAGATGATAATTGATTATAAATATTAAGTCTAATAATAAAAAAAGAATATTCCTAAATCCTAAAGATTTACACATTTAGCAATAATTGCGTCAAAAACATTGTGGCAGAAACAGAATAATAATCTATGATAGACTAGACTATGACAGATCAGCTTGATACAACAGACAAGTTGTTGTTGAATTATGTTATTTATATTATTAATTAATTGCAAAAAAGGGAACAGAAATGGGAGCTGTAACCTGTTATTTCAGGCCCTTTGTGTCCAGGCAGAAAAGTGACATGCAGTGTTTTTCTCCACAGGGTCACAACATCTTCTCCAACCTGTCCTCCACGGAGTACGGGGACCTCATGCAGCTGCTCAAACAGTCCATTCTGGCCACAGACCTCACACTCTACTTTGAGTATGTTCTGCTTATTAAACTGTTAAATCTCCACTTTCACAATAAACTGCCCAGTTCCTTCATGCTGTTTGTTGTAGGCTTCTTTTAGCTAGTACCGCCCCCTTGTGGATATTGTGTAATGTACACCTTCATGAGTGGACATTGTGTTTCCCTGCAGGAACAGAAACACGTTCTTTGAGCTGGTCAGCAAAGGAGAATACAACTGGAATGTAAAGGCTCATAGAGACATGTGCAGGTAACATCCTGCACACAGAGATAACAACAACTTTGTCTTCTTAAGAATAAAAAGAGTCTGATATAAACCAAATGAAATAAACCTGTGTGTCTGATTCCCTCAGGTCCATGATGATGACGGCGTGTGATCTCGGTGCTGTCACTAAACCTTGGGAAATATCACGCAAGGTGGGAAATATAAATATAAAATCGGTCTACTCAGCTATAAATGATAATTTTTCATGACAAAACATCAGATATTGTCCTTGTTCCAGAATCTAATTGTGAGGAACTGCTGCTTTTCTTTGTCTTGTGTAATTAGAAACAAATGTTTTTGTGTGGACTGTTGTTTGGGCAAAACAAGCAATGTGGTATATTTGGGCTTTAGAAAACTGTGAGGGCAAAGTTTACAGACCAGGGTGATGTGATGCATTGAGCTCATTCATCTTTCAGCATTCAGCTGACAGACTACAGGACCATGAAAACAGTTGCTGTCCTGCCTCTGTGTTTTCAGGTGGCAGAGTTGGTGACCAGCGAGTTCTTCGAGCAGGGCGACAGAGAGAGATCTGAGCTGAAGCTCACACCCTCGGTGAGTGCACCGAGCCGTCTCCTTCTGCAGCTTAGTGCTTTTTGCAGTTTGTCTCACCTCTGTGACCTGCAGGCTGATGGTGCTGGAGATATATTTTCTTGCAGTTCTATACATTTGTATATAAATATATATATACACTGACTGCGTAGGAGACATGAGCGCTTGTGTCTCTGTGTGAGAAAAGTGTATTGTCAGCTTGACCGCTCCACTGCCTCTCTGCTGTGCCCAGAGCAAAACTGCGGACAATCATTCTTTAAAAAAAACAAACAATAAAAAACCTTCTGCATAGGATTCACAACAAACACTGACCTTTCTATTCATTTAGCTGTAAACACAGGAGGCTTTTTGTTGTATTGAAGCTCTTCTACACTCCGCCAAGGCCCAGCAGTCCACAGCCTTATGAAACATTTAAATTACTAGATCCCGATTTTTATTTGGATTTTCACCAAATTGCACACACTCATAAATACCAGTTCCCCAAATATGCCAGATTTTTTCATGGACATCCATGAATTATTCTCAGAGAAATCAAGGTAGATGTTGAAAAACACCTCGTGATGTTGAAGAAAGTGAAACAAAATCCTGGATTTGCAGTAAAAAATTACCGGTTCTCCCATAAAGCATCCTTCCACCAAGTGACATTGAATTCAGTTAAGTGATTTTTGCATAATTCTGCAAACTAACAAACAAACCCAAATGAAAACACTAGAATCGTACTGAGTAGAGCGCACACCTCCGCCAAACCCCAACAGTCCCTACAATTTAATCAAGCTGCATTCACTCAGAAATGTCAGTTCCCTAAATGTGCCTAATTTTTTTCCATCAATATCCATGAATCATTTCTTGGGAAAATGGCGAACATTTTTAAAAATGCCTTATCTCGCAAAAGAAGGAAAAAAAATCATGGATCCACCCCCTGATCCGGATTCGCACCTAAATTGAATGGGCTCCTCCCTGACCCATACTACATCCTTTCACCAAATTTTGTGGTAATCTGTTCAGTAGTTTTTGTGTAATCCTGCTCACAAACACACAAACCAACTTACAAACAAACAGACAGGGGTGAACACATGATGTCCTTTGCAGAGGTAATAAATACATTTATTTTCTCATCCAGAGTAATAATAATAATAATAAAAACAGAAAGAGACTTTGGCCCTAATGAAGATGTTTGTCTTAATTCATGACTTATTCATATCATCCTCAAAGCCACAGCACAGGAGCAGAGTAGCCCACTGTCTGTTTGATTGAGGAGCTTTGAAGGCTCAACTGTGTTGCAAGTTCTTAAAGGGGAGGGAAAAAAACCAGCAGCCTTTCTGTTTGCAATTAATGGCTGTTGACTAATCGAGCCAGGCCACATTGCTTCCCCTCTGAAATAACTAATGCAGTAGCCTCCGGTCCGCCGCTTGTGTCAAACCTTAAACACTCCGTGTGTGGGCGTTGGAAATTAAATATTAACTTCTAAAGTCGTAGCCCAGTAACTATCTCTAAAGCGCAGCCTCGGTGGAGCCTCTTTAAGTTTTCGGCTGCAGGAGAATGAAGAAGAATAGAAAAATACATCACATGAAATAAACTCAGTTGTCTTTAACCAAAGCGGCACATTAGGGAGCATGAGCCTGATTTCATAGTAAACATAGGAACCACATTTCCCCTTTGTTTCTCCAGTGTGAGCACAAATGTAGGTGCAACTTAAATTTTCTTGTCTGCTGTGTTTCAGGCCATCTTTGATCGGAACCGGAAGGACGAGTTGCCGGGGCTACAACTGGAGTGGATTGACGGAATTTGCGCGCCGCTGTACGAGGTAACACTTGACGCTCTCGGGCCTCCTTTGTGTCGCACTTGACACACACATCAGCCTCGGACTATAGTGCTGAGCTGCCGTCCTTCCTGGGTTATTGTCCCCCCTCGATTGACGCCAGCAATGAAACTGTCACTAACAGCTATTCAGCTTTTCTTTGCAGCCACAGATTTCTCATTGAAACAACTCCAAGGTCTCATCCTAGCAGAATGAGTGCGCACTTTCCAACTGCAGAAAAAAAACTCTTGTGTGAACAGAGCTGTGATTTTAGTCGGGTTAAATCGCTCGGCGGTAAAATAGCGTATGGATGTGGGCCAATTCAGGCAATGATGCTGCACTTCTGGCCCCGAGAAAATAGGTGTGCGCCTAAATTGGCCCATGTGGTTAATGGTGAATACAGTCCAAATAGCTCAAAACTAATTCTGGCCACCTTTGGCTCCTTTGTGTAATGCGCGGTATTGCTATGGCTTACTTGTGGCCCAGATCTGGCAAACAGAAGTGGACCGCCCAAGTGCCATCATTCCACGGGGTATGTGGGCCGGATGGTAGTGTTTAATGCCAAATCTGGGCCAAACTAACTTTGCAACGTTAGCTCTAAGGTAGTAGAGTGTGTGAAAAGAGCTTTGATGTTAGTCTAGTTAATTCCTGTAAGACAGTATATGGATGTGGGCCATCCCTGGCAATGATGCGGCACTTCTGGCCTTCTTTTGGCCTGGACAAAATGGATGTGAGCCTAAAGTGGCCCATTTGTAAAATACAAAATGTGGCCCAAATATCCCAAAACAAATCTGAGCCTTTTTTGGCAAACGTGGTGCTCTAGGCAGGCTGTAATTTGGATGTGAACCCAAAGTGGCCCATGTGCTGAATGGTGAACATGGCCCAAATAGCACAAAACTAATTCGGGCCATCTTTGGCACCTCTTGTTGTTTATGTGGGCCGGATGTGGGCCGGATGTGGGCCGGATGTGGGCCAAATCTGGGCCCAAAACAGCTTCCCTGCACAGTAATGAAATAAGGACTCGCTCTTGACTGCATGCTTTTCTTTTGAGACGTATAAAGAAAAACAAACTGATTTTATTGTAAGAAGCCAGCAGAGTGAGAGCTAGAGATTATCTTTGAGGGAATTATACCCTGCACAGATAATGGAAATCTATACAGCAGTCCTTGCTGGTATAGCAATGCGTGCGCCTGTGCTACTGAATGACGTCAAGAGCGCTCACCTGCCCCTCCCTCTTGCCGGCAGCGGTGGCTGTGTGGGAGGAAGAAGGCCGACTTCACTGAGGAGATGAGGTCTGTTAAGAGCTGAGGAGCGTCGAAGGCAAATTCATGAAAGTCAAACACGAGGAGGAGTCGTGAAAGAAGTCGAGGATGAAATAGTTCATTCATTCTCTGAGCAACAGGGCGATTTGTCTGCTTTTGTAGCATCAGACCTCCTCCTCCTTTGTGCTGTCATATTAAAACACACATTAGTTTTAGTCAACAAACAATAGATCATCCTCACGTCTATTGAATTATCTCAGAATCAGGGTGTAAAGTTGGAGCAGACTGTGATCTGTGCTCTGCTTTCACCATTGTTGCTGTCTGTGTAGTGCAGATAAAAAGGCTTCAAAGTGGTGTGTGTTGTCTGCATGTGTGTGTGTGTGTGTGTGTGTGTGTGTGTGTGTGTGTGTGTGTGTGTGGGGGGTTGTCTCCACACTGCTCCATGTGATGTTTGGAGAATGCAGATATGGAAGCTTACGATCACGCTGCTGCTGCCAATTAAACTTGCAAGGGGGAGAGGAGAGGAAGTTCGGAGGCGACAGGGTTTTTTGTCCGTGGGCGGAAGAGATCTCGTTCTTGATCTCACTGATCTCCTCCTCCTGGTGGTGGCTCGCTACTTTGTGGAATATTAATCCCCCCCATTATATAACCTTCCATCTCCACACCCCAGAATATGACAGTCTCTCTCGCTTCCTCTCTCCTTCCTACATCAGTGGAATAATAATGCTTTGCAAACCAGTGACAGTGTCCCACAGAGGGGACGTGTTCTGCAGAGAGAGAGAGAGAGAGAGAGAGAGAGAGAGAGAGAGAGGTGGAACTGTTCTCCTCCAGAGGATCATGTTCTTTTAACCCGCAGACGAGACAAATCTGTAAAGAATCAGTGACTTCGTGTTTTGTAGTTTGTTGATGGATGTAGGCCACATGCCATCGCAGTGTGATGATGCCTTCAAAAGTTCAAATGTGCCTTCACTGATGCACATGAGACACAACTTAAACTCAACACAAAGGTGTAACAGATGGTTTATTTTACCCTATGACACAGTTATAAGTAGATATAAGTATTTATTCATTATTTGTTGACAACCATAAATCTTCCTGTACTACTCCATGAGTCGTTGCTGATGTATAATTATATCATCATACGTTATATATAATATAAATATTTCATGATTACTGATATGTATTTTGCATTGACACTTAAAAAAACGTCCCTACATTTGCATACAACTACATTGTAATATGTTATAAATCCTTTATTGCATGTTTGTATACTGATGTATTACATTTTGTTTTAATATAGTTTAATCTGTTGATGGTTTTCTTGATTAGTATAAACACTAAACATGGAGGTTAACAAACATTCTTAAAGTGAATCTGATAAAAATGTAACTCTTACTGATTATCTGTTCTGAGTTAATAATAATAACAGTAATAATAATAGAAAAATGAATGATTAATTAATTAACCCACCACAGCAAATGTCGGATAATAGTGGAAAATGCCAGTTTCCTAAAGCCCATGTCTTGTTGATGTGTTTAGATAATTCTATTCAATTTTATTTGTATTGCACCAAATCACAACATACATTATCTCAAGGCATTTTACATAGTTAGATCAAGACCATTCAAAATGATAGAGAAACCCAACAGTTCCCACAACAAGCAAACATATGCGAGCGACTATGGAGAGAACAACCGAACCAGTGTGGGCGGCTGGCTGCCTCGACCGGTGTGGGTGAGAGGAGAGCTGGGTGGGAGATCAGGAGGAGAGAGATAATATATATCTTATTTTCTTCGATCGATGGTCCAAACCCCCAAATCACTGATTTACAATCTCATTAAGCATCAAATCCTTTCATTTCAGGACCGGAAATCAGACATTTGACCTTTTTTGCTAAAACCAAAAACATTACCGAAAGAATTATTCACCAAAAAAGCTGTGGATTCATTTTCTGTTGATCCAGATGTTTAATGAATCATTTCAGTTCTACATTGGTGCACAGACACATGACACATACATACATCAGGAGCAGGAAGCGGAGCAGAGGCAGCCTGACTCCAGAAATGTGCATCGGCTTTATCTCAAATCGTAGAAATGGAAATCCATCCTGCGCTCTAATGTTGATCACAGATGAACGGCTTCATGATTAGTAGCACACACATTCCTGCAGTTACTACATTATGAATTATTACGTCACACCTGAGTAGAAATTATGAATTTTCCATCAATAAAAGAATGTGTTCTTGATTTCTTAACTTGGCCACGTTCTAGAGTTTAATTCTAGTTGATCGCCAACATCTTTTTTTTTTCATCGTATTGTTCTTACATAGTGAAAACACTCTCTCTGACGATAAATGCAAACTGTCGGCCTTCATTTATACTTCAGTTAAATGGCAGCTGCAGATTTGATTTTCCCTTTTTCATGCAAAAAAAACAACCTCCAGTAGATGCACCTATTTATTTTACTCATTTATACAATGGCTGTCCATTCTCCTCCTATACATGTGTGTGAATAAATGAAAGACTGTATTGTTTCTAATGTGGGACCCAGGCCCATGTGTTATATTTCCACATGAAACGGGGTTAATGAAACAATAAGTTATCACACAGGCGTCCCTGGAAATCCAGCAGGCGACAGTGTTAGCAGAACAGAGGGAACACAATCCCTCCTGTCATTTTAATAAATTACCTGCAGGTAATTTATTTTACTTATCTGTCATTTACAGTTTTGGCGCAGAAAAAAAAAAGACAAATGCAGCTAATCTCAGTCATACATGTGCGTCTAATCTTTAAAGAGCAGCCATTTAATGGAACGCTGCTATCAAGCGACTGTGTGTTGCCGGGCCTTGTGTGTTTTTGTTTAATTTGCTTTGCACATATACTGAATGCTGCGTTTGATGAACAATGTGCTGCTTCTCTAGTTTACATACACTGGTGTGTGCCGCTCATGTACATTCAAGTCTTTGAGCTGAGCGTCACATTCTCGAAGAAGATTTTTTAAATTCCAATTCTCAAATTGTAAAATTAGTGACGTTGGTGATCCCTGATATTTCCTCTAGCGCCACCATGAGGTATACATTTGCAGCTTTGAATGAAATACTGACACGGAAATCATATCAGATACTTGATGTTGCCCTCAGGATAATATGTGGTCATTTTCACGATCTCCTGACTAGCGCCATCATCAGGTCAGATTTTTTTAGCTTGTCCAATACTTAGGTTAATTACCTTAATACTTCAATATCCAATCACATTACCCATAGCATTAGCTGAAGCTTGTGTTTGTAGTAGGTTACCATTACCAAATTAGCATTGCTAGCATCACAAAGCATTTAATTTTAAGAAAAACAATGCTTTAGGTCTGTGAATATAATGTGATTGTAATTTATGAGTCACAGATTCTGCTCCTTTTTATGCTAGTGGTGCTTTTGCTTTTTCCAGTTCAATTTAAGTCCATGCACACGTCCATGTTTTAAAACCAGTATATAACTAGAATGGCACTCAAGAGAGATGATACTGCCGCCAGGGTCCAACAGTCTCCTTATCAAACAACATTTAAATTCACTAGATCCTGATTTTTTTCATCAACATCCATGAATTATTCTCTGAAAAATTGAAGAAAATGTTTTAAAAAATGCCCGATCTCACAATGTTAAAGAGTCTGCACCAAAATGTAACGGTTTCTTGCCTGAGTTCCAAGTTCCGTTATAATCCGTCCCGTAGTTTTTGTGTAATCCTAACAAATGACCTCCTCGATGGAGGTAGATGAGGTTTTTAAGACTATATACTACACTATAACACTATAGACATTAAGTGTTCTCCTCTCTCCCTCTTTCTCTCTCCAGACTTTGGTCAAGTTGAATCCCAAACTCCAGCCAATGCTCGACATGATCAGAGCGAACAGGGACAAATGGGAGGAACTGAACAAGAAGAGACAACGTGGCCAGAGCGTGTCTGCGCCCTCCAGCCCGTGCAGCGTCGACGGCACAGAGACCAGCGGCTGCACCGTGGCCAAAACCGGCAGCTCACCCTGCTGCAGCGGTGGCGATGCCGACGGCACAACATCCAAACCTGTTAGTTAGCTTCTGTCGCCACCTGCGAGTTGATGTCTTAGGCTTCTTTCCTCTTAAATGCAGCCTGCAACAGAGGCAGTGCAGTGCAGTGCATGCAGAGGTTGTTGGGCTCTGCTCCTCTTCGCTTTTGCTACTAGAGATGAGCTTTAGACTTGAGTGCGGCGCTATCGTAGAGGTTTTTCTGCTCCCTTCAGTCTTCCCGTGTGCTGAGGGCTGACAGAGCTGTGTTTGGCACGCTTGTCGGAGCTGCCACGAATCAGCTGATGACACCATGTCAGAAAGGAAACTCAAAGCACTGTGTCAACATGTCAACCAGTGAGCTAACTCCAACTATTCTGGGCATTGCACACATTTTCTGCACAAAAAGGCATGAAGAATATCGCAGAGGAACATTCGCCTCTGCTGTGGTTGGTTTTCTCGCTCCCGGTACCTCCTTGTTGCTCACATTTTGTCCGGGGTGACAGAGATCTGTTTTTGTAAATTTGTACATAGGCAGTTGAGTTAAGTGCTGTTTGAAAAGGCTCTGGATTGTATGGCTGTAGAGTCTCTGAAGGATAAAGCGGTGCAGGAACAGCAGGACCTGTGACAATGCTTGCAATGCAAATTGAGTGCTCCGCCCCCCCCTTCCTGTGCCTTGTTTTAAGATCCTAATGGAAATGCATGGCCTCCTCACCTAGATTCTTAGATAGTATGGAAATCCATGTTGAACCATGACGTTGTGTTTCTTTTGCCGGAATTTGTAAAACCAATGACTGCAGTTTTGTCTCGACCCCATGTTAGCCACAACGCACTGACATTATATATACGTATGGAAAATCTATTTTGCCCAGTTTTATAAATGCAGGGTCTCACTTGTCACACAAACACATACACACACAATGTGCCTTGATGAAGATATTCTGGAATCATAGATAAATAAATTTCTACCCATCTACTGATTAAACACTGACAGCTCAAACATACAGTAACACACAGTAGTTCCTAATGCAACAGAAGTACACCAAAGTTCTCAGGAATACACTTAGTCGCTTTCTGTTGGAGTCAGATAAGGTCAGTCGCACTCAAATGTGCTAACAGCCACTTAGCTTAGCATAAAGACTGGAAATAAAGGGAAACAGCTAGCCAGCAAATTGTCCTTTTCACACATTTTGTTTTATACTTTTTAAATAAAGTAGATTCAACGTGTTAATTAATGAGCTTTAGAGGTGTTGGTAGACGGATTCTGTTTCACAGGCCGCAAATAAAGATGGACGACGCATCCCCTTTTCCTCCCACTATTCCGAAATGAAGCCGAAGCATCCCGAATGCTGCCATCTTGCACAGATCACGTCATTTCAGGCCAGAGTCTGCGCAGTCTCGATCGGCCAATAAAGCCACAGCCACGAGGTCCCATCCAAAAATGGAAATCCAAACACTTGAACAATCAGTGTGAGAGGAAGTACCTTAAAGCATGCAGTACCACCAGCAATTGTGGGGGGGCACTGCAGCCAATAGTTCAAGAGAGACAGCCATAGGACTCGACGAAGACATTTTAACAAAGAATTCATCGTCCAGGAACATTATCACATACTCCTCCACCGTTTGTTGTCAGAAACTCTCCACTCTGCGCTGCCCTCTAGTGGATGTATGACTTAACAACCATGCCATTGTAAAAGACACATGGAAGTATGTGGGCAGTGATGGTAACATCGTTTGAAACGGACAAATCTCTATTTATACACATGGGCAGCATAAACAAGCCTTAACATGGAGGAGGCAGGGTTTATGATCCATACCGCAGCCAGCCAGCAGGAGGCGATCGAGACGCTTTGGCTTCACTTCAGGGAAGCGGTCATGTCGTCCATCTTTATATACAGTTTATGGTTGTACAGGACCAGGCTAGTTTGCTCACTGTAGCATTATTCAACGGACAGATATGAGACTTATATCCCCTCGTTCAACCTTTACTCAGAAAGCGAATATGTGAATTTCCTAAGACTTTTCCTTAAATTTCTTTTTGTGTCTTTTCTCAAAGCTCCCTAATTTAATAGAAGACTGAAGACCTGTAGTACTGAAGTGCCCATGTAGTCACAAACTGTTATTTTCCTTTGATGATTATTATTCTAAGTATTTTTTAAATGGGGGTTTGTATGCCTTATGAATTGTGTTGTACCTTTGTTAATTGGAATTGTGTTAATTGGACTGTGTCATCGTGTGGCATGGATCTGTGTGCTCTACTGTATTTTAGTTGAAGAGCTGAATTGAAGTCAACCAGAAGAATTATGAATTGCATGTTTTATGCAGTATTAAATCCAACCACTTGCTAATGTAGCAAACATGTGAGCCGACAAATACCTCGTACTTTGAACTTCACCAGTAAAACACACTATCTCATCGGGAGAAATGCATGACTTAAATTCTATTGCATCATGTTACGTGAATTATGGATATCGTTGTTCTATTTTTCTATTAGGTCTCCAGACGTGGCCGACTTCTACTCGTCTTTTTTGCAATGTAACGTGCTTCTTGTATTTCTTCTCCCCTCTCAGTTTGGACTCTGGATTTATTTACGGCGGGCTAAACTGAAGGAATCTTTAAGGCATGAAAAGGCAAATGTGCAATGTTTCTGTTCAGAGTTTAAATAAAAAGATGCTGCTACGTGTGCTCCAGTTTATTCTGACATCAACCAATAGCAGATGATGTATTCCATTATTCATTTTTATTTTTAATTACTTTATTCTTTTATTAGTCACAAAATGGGGACATTTCCTATATTGCAGGAGCAAAGGGGACAGTTAAAAAGAAGCGTCGGTAATAAAGTAATAAACACGTCATCATGCAATATAAAGATAATGAAATATAAAAATAGCAATCACCTACGTAGACAGGTAGGGTGTAGAATATAAGTGGTGTAACTCCACTGGAACTAAGTACATTTACTCAAGTGCAAGTTTCAGGTACTTGTTCTCATGTATTTCTATTTTGTTACTTTATAAAACTCAATGACATGTTATATTGTACTTTTTACTCCATTACATTAATCTGTCAAGTTCACTTATGGATTAAAATGGCACATATGATGAGTTCATAACATATGATTTACTCAAATGTATATAGAAGCATATAAACTTTTAATACATTATATAACACTAAACACTGACAGGGGCATTTTACATTGATAATTTTACTTCTCATGGAGGATTTGTATTTCCCAGTTCTGCCACTTTTACTTTCTAAATTATTAAATAGCCTTGACTCTTCCTCCTCTGCTGATTCAGTTTACACAGTATTTCTCCCAGTGCAGTGCTGCCCTCATGTGGACAAATGTATCTTTACACACAAGCTGTATCCCTCAATGAAACGCTGGTGGTAAGAGGATTTCATTGAGACACATTCAAAGCCATTAAGAAAAAAGAAAAAAAAGAATGATGCAGTCAGATAAGGAAGCTATAAACATTTAAGCAGGAAATAAGAGCTATAGCTGAAAAAACAAGGGTATATTATGCAACGATGACAGCTCATCAGTGATGAATAAGAAATAACATTAAAGTCTAAATCCTTCATATTAATATGCAACATATTCATTCACAGTCCTGGGTAATGAACTGCAGAGTGAGGAGTGTTACAGCCAGTGTGTGTTTCACTGGCCAAAGCTGAGCTCTATTGCTGTTGATAGGTGGCGCTGACGTCAGTGTGTGGGTGGCTGTGTGGGTGAAGACGATTCCCAAATGAGCCTGTGTGTATAATAAATAAATAAGTCAAGGAGCAGAAGACGAGCTCTGCTAAACTCCTCTGTGCAGGATTACCGTGAGCTCAGTGCGGCAACACGAGGTCGAGGGGGAGAGCAAATAAAAAGCAGCTCCCAGGACTAGTTGACCCTCCCAGCTCTGCCTGACAGCAGAAATAAAGGCCACTATTGACGAGCTGAATAGGAAATGATCTCTGAGAAGAGAAAAGGTGGTGGGGGGTGGTCTGCACTCAATGTGCTCTCAATGAAAAACCAGCAACTGGGAGGTTTTTAGTTGAATTTTATTCAATTTATTGCACAAACAGCGTGGACAGAATGTACATGGATGTTACTACATTGTTAAGTGGAAAATAACAAAATATAAAGGTACATCCATAACATTCAAAAGCTCTCACATGTTTTTTGACACAGGGGTTAAAATTGGGGAATATTGAGAATAAAAAAGGATGTGGTGGTCCGGGAAAGTGAAGCACACATCAGAAGGAAAAAAAAGCAAAACTTGGCTTCAAAACCATTAGTTAAATGTCAGATATCAAATTGCAGTATGTTACCATTCCAAAAACCTTTAATACAATACAGATAACAAAGGGGGCGGTTAACAAGTTCAACCACCTCGGGAGCTGAGGAATCTCTGGGCAACACCAATTAGAATGGAGCAGAAACAAGTACAGTGTCTTGAAGAGAGCAAACATGAACTTCATCGACTTTAATACAAAGTTTCAGCACATGTAACAGTAACAAATATCTACACTTCACGGCTTTCAGAGGTTACCTTTGCATATTGATGTAGATTTTAAAAGAAATGTGGGTTAGCTGTGCATGATGTGATCAAATATAGTCAAACAGATGTTTACACTTTGTCTGCATGGTCTGACGTGTTTGAGTCTTTGGTACAACGTGAGCGCCGGGATACAGGAGACCTTTCAAACTGCAAACGCGGTCACACTGAAGCAGACGGGATTCCAAACACACAATGGCTCCCCCCCACCCCCCCACGTCAAATTCTCACTAACAAACCATGCAAACAAAAGTAATTTTAGTACAAAAACATAACACACAAGGAATTTCTCTCTTTGTAATCATATTGTACTTCTCGGAGGGTTCAATTTTGGTGGGTGGCTGAAGGTGTGGGCTTTTCAGTTTAGTCAGGAGAGGCACACACACACACACACGCACACGCACACGCACGCACACACACAGACACACACTCGACAAAGTGTCTTATGGCAATAGTTCAGTACAACAAAAGGCCTGAGGGAATGAAAAAGACAAACAGGAGACAGTGAAAACATCATGTCTGAGTTTGTTTTGCTTCACATAGGGACTCACTGTGCACGAGTGGTGTGCACGAGAAGGGGAAGGCAGAGACAAGCTTTAGAAAGGCACAGAGCTTTAGAAAGCTTATTCGTCTAGAACTTACCACTAAAGAAGTGCCACACACACACGCACACACACAAAAAGAGTAAAATAAAAACAAATTTAATGGTCAACTATATTGGCAAGGATATGTAGGAAAATGTTAAACAAGAGCAAATATGACAAAAACAAATATCAAGGTTTTGTTGCATGATGTCGTGATGCATCGTGTCCGTGGCTCTGACAAGCTGAGGACACGACACAACAGCAAAAATGAGCTTCAACATGACCGACAATGATTGTTACAGCATATTAAGTGCAATATAAAGCCAAAGAAAAAGGTTTGGGTGAATCAATAAATGGCACTGTCAATTTTAAATTTACATTTAGTTTTGATTAATCCAAAACACACATTTTTTTTAGAAAAAGGTGAGCTAAAGATGGACAGGAGCGGGGAATCAATAGAGGTTCCTGTTGCCAAAGATGTTATTGGGGTCCAGGTAGTCCTTGACGGACTTGAGCATTCCGATGCCGACATTGGAGACGGTGTCTCTCATCCACTGCTTCCGAAGTTTCCCCACTGAATGACACACGGGAGAGGAAAAAAATAAATAAATAGATATACTAAACTCAAGGAAAAAGACCGAAGGGGGAGAAATAGAGGAATCGGCACGGCTGATTGCTCAGCGGGCTGCTGGGAGCCAATCAATCTTGTGAGAGTGAGTGAATAAACAGAGGGTGATAAATGCTTTTATTCAGAGAGGAGAAATGTTTTGCATGGCATGATTTATGGAGCTCAGCAGACTATCAAACTCATTAGGCTCTGTGTGTTCCCAGAGGAGGAGGCCGGCTGGCGGTTGGAGCGGGCCGTCCCCGACTGCCTCACTGTTTGAGCCAGCAGTCCCCTCCAGTCCCCCCCCCCCTCCAGAGTCACCGGGGCCTTTTCTGTGCACGTTTTCTGTCTCATTGTGCACACGAGCGCGCTCCTCCAGCTGACCTGTGAGGGTGGCGGGGCTTGCTTGTCTTGAACGTCGCTCTGCGCCCTCCGACACTGGCCTGATCGCCAACAGGGTGCCAAAGCCAACCGTGGAGCGCCCACACAATGGTCCTCTGTCAGCAGGACTTTGGCTCTCGGCTGCTCTGTACCCTCCCCCAAACCCTCCCAACCTGAGGAGCGAGCGTGGCATGAAGCCTAGTGAGGGTGCCCATAGCTTCGCCAGCTGTCCAGTCCGACACACTCCACAGCGCCTGCACCCGACAGGTTCTTTGCGGAGAGTCTGGAGCCAGTGAGAGGTCTGGTGACTGCGGAGGACTGGGGGACGGCACTGCAGCCAAACTCCAAGGGAAACTTCAAGCGAAATAGAAACTTTGGTTTTCTACGAGCGAATTAAGCTGCACAATGTGTAAACTCAGGCGCAATCTGTGAGCGTTTATATTTTGACTTTTTAACCTGAAGAATGCAGCAGAGGAAATGCAGTCACACAAAGATGTTGAGTTTTTAAATGTATTTCTTTAAGGGTTGTATATATTTGCTGGCATTTTGTTATATTTGATGGTTTAGACAGAAACACAAAATGTGGGCAGAGAATAAGAAAGTAGCGAAGCTGGATTAACAACTGGGCTAAACCAACAACTACCAAGGGGCCCAAGAAATAAATGAATTACCTGTACATTTTTTTAAGGAATCTGAATTACTGAGGAACAATATCATCTAAGGCTGATGCATATTTTATGACCCGGAGCTCATATTATTATAATGTCTCAGAGAAAATCAGTTTAAAAACAATAAAAAATTATCAGACGGTTTAATGTGGTTGAATAAAACAGAGGCTTTTTATAAGAGGACTCTACATTGGTTAGATTAAGAAAGAAACAAACCTGACTAAATACAAATATAATAACTAAAAGTCAGTCTGAAGTAACTTTACACTTTATCTTTCCTCCAAACCTCCAAAAGATAAATTTGAGAACAGACCAGCCTGGAACAGCTGCTGCTCGCTGGGTAAACACTTACAACCAGCAGCGTAATCGCATGAGATTAGATACGGAGACCTGAAAATATAGGCAGGCGTGTGATGCCCCTGTGTTAGTAGGGCATGTGAGGGAGGTGGCCACCCTGACGCGTCGGAGCGCCGTGTTATCAGAGCAAAGCCAGGAAACCCAGATGGGGATCGGCCATGAGGCTAGTGAGGCCCGTCTCCTGACAAAACAGGGCAGACAGCGGGGTCACCAGAGACTCTCACACCACACAGACCTCCAGATGGTGACAGAGGGACCAATCAGCTGCTGCCCAATAACTAAAAGAAGTCGCCTGCTCTCCACCACCTCCTCCGCCTTAGTCCTTCCCCCTTGTTCCACCTCCATCCCTCCCTCCTCCGAGGAGGGAAAACAGAAGGTGCTGGGACTGCATCATTGCCTCCATCACTGTGATAATTTACACATCTATCTTGTCATAGTCTCTCTTTTTTGCTTGCTATTGCAATCAATCTCCCCGTGCTTGGTCTGTGCAGCTGAGACATGCAAAGAAGTGCAGGTAGTTATTTTAAATGACAGTATTTTTTTTTTTTAAGGTGGCATAATTCTCTTGTGTGGGAAAGTACAGGGCGGATGGCACGAGGGGAACTTCACCAAATCAGGTCATATTTTCTGTCTCCTGAGTGCAATGACCTCTGTGGAGATATAGACTTAGAGAGATTGGAGCTCTGTGGAGCCACAAGGTGGGGGGACAATGCCTGGCACCCAGGGGTGGCCCCAATACAGAGGAGATATTGTAGAGGGTGAGGATGAGCTTCACCCCGGTGACACGCTGTTCTCAACCTCAGCGGCTTTCCCTGACAAATGGAGGTCGGGACAAGAAAGACGGGGTAAGGCAGTGGCCCTGCGCTCCTGTGATATGGTCGAGGCAGAGTATTGGCTGAGGAGGTGCAGGGCTGATAGATGGATGACTCTCCCGGTGATGGATGTTCAACAACTCTTCACCGCGGCGACATTGGTGACCTAGTTAAAGAGAACATTTCTCCCAGGATCCTGGCTTTCTGAACCAAAGAATATTAGAACGTGTAACACGTGTTTTGTCTGTGAGTAAGTGTGAGAAATATCAGTCGCTCTGATTATACACTCACCATGATGCGAAGGTGAAGCAGTCAACACATGGCGAGGTGAGCTGAGTATTATGTCCTGCAGAGAAAGAGCTCTACACACCCAGATTCTCGTACCTACGCCAACGCAGCACAGCGCTGACCTGCTGTAAACACAGGGCCACACAAATGTATATTTCCTCCGGTGCCCTCCCACCTCACCATCCTTGACTACATCTGTTTTGTTTGATACACAAAAACAGTGAAACTAGCTCCATTTGTCAAGCGCTGATTGTGGGCAGACAAACCGGCCTGTCTGCGCCCAGATAGCGAGCCCCACTGTTATTAATCACAATTACAGAGTGGGCCTCGCACACGGGAGCTGCATCAATATCCCCTCCTCTCCCCCCTGTCACCTCCCCGCGCTGCTCGGGGTGGCCGGGCCACCGTTTGGAGGTCAGTATACAGCCGGTGATAACGGCTGCATCATTTACCCCGACCCGCCGCCTCCTTTTTATTAGCAATCTTTTAATTTTGAACCTGTCCCCGCCTTCAGGAAAAATTGTGATTTAATATCACAGCTGATTCACTGCATACTGTTTTTGACAGGTTTGATGAATAGCCTGAAGTGATGTATGAAAACAGCGAGGCGGATGGCAATATAGATAAGGCAGCCATTTCGGTTAGCCCTGATGGGGCCCGGAGAGTTGTTCCACCCCCCCTCCTCCGCTCCCCTGCTCACGTTTCATTTGGTCGCTGGTGAAATGAACAAATAGCAGAGTCAGAGGCGTTCATCCACGCTGCAGGAAGATATTTTGTACAGCCAATGAAAGACGCCTGACCAAATGCACATATGCAGCAGAACTGGCCTCTTGCTCGGCAGCATGGAAGAGCACGCTGGGATCGCTCGCGGTGCTGTCGCTGCCACTCAGAACAACCGCTTTTCACAAATTGTAATTTAGGAGAAGGTGCAAATATAAATGCTCCCGTTACAAAACTGTCACAGTGCTACACGTGAATAATGTGTTAGAACAGACTTGATATTTTTAACACGAGATTCTTAGTTCTTAGTACCTCCATGGTGATGTGACAAGCTTCCTCCATTGGCAAGGATTTCTTCTCTAGCTGCATGCTGGGAGATAAAAACAAAATATAACCACACTCATTTCTGTCATGTTACATAATATAATAATCTGACATTTGGTGCAGCAGAGACAAACCATCATCACATCAGATGTAATTATTTTCTATGAAAAGACTGAACGGTGGTATCATGTTGATAAAAATACAGCTGGACCTACCTCCACTTGTTCGAACACATGTATTGGATCACTGAGTCCTCTGTAGTTGAAGGCAAAGTAAAAGTAGACACAGGCACCAGCGTCGTATGTCTGAGTCACCCTGTGAGAAACGTTTAAATGTTAAACAAAGACATGTTTTCCAGACAGCGGAGGCTGTGTGGAGGCACTGTCACCTTTAATAACATAACATTATCAGACATTAAGTTCTTTTATCAATTCAATAAAAAAAAAATTTAAAAAAAAGATTTGTCCCCAGAGGGCAATTCTAAGGCACAGAGAGAATGTCAAGACAACAAGTAAAAACAAGAAAGAACACAATAATGACATCAGTGCAATATCCACAGACAGATGAAAATCTGTGCAGTATTCTAAAATTCTAAAGTAAAAGTAGTCTTTATAACTGTAAAAGGACGGTGAACCGGTTAACGGCTGTGAAAACTGAGTTATAAGAAAGTGGATAAATACTGGATGATTAAAAGTGAATAATAACTATTTGTACTGCAGGTAACAGGATGACTCAACTGTCCCTCTGATGTGGAACAGAAGATCAGTTTGTTGTTTTCTAAAGACCAAAACAATCTTCATTTTACTTCATGTGGCTGCCTCTAAACAAGAATGCAGCCTGAACGTGTGTTATGCTCTTTTTGTTGAGAATAAAATGCTTCTTCAGTTTGCATGTCTCCTCTATGGCCTTGTTCCCCGTGGAGGAGCAGGGTGCAGAGCCCTTGTTCATTTGACATGGCCCATCACCTGGCACACTGACTGTTCTAGAGGTTAAATGGACAAATCAATCATGTGACAGACCGCAGCCGGGAAATGAATGGCTGTAGCATAATCAGGCTGAGGCCTAATCGCTCCTCAATCGGCGAGCGGCAGCCTGCTGCTCCTCAACCGGCTCGCCGTCTGTCTGTCTGTCCGCGTGGCTTTGCTAACTCACTGGGGGTGTGGGGGGAGGCCTGGGCATGCAACCTCAATATTGAAAGTTAGCAATGAACGGTCAGATTCATTAGACCATTCTTATCCTGAATTGCAGTAGACAATTATTTCATTGACTGTAGGGTTTCAGTTTTTTGTTTAGACATTTTGAACATCAAGTTTTCCTGTAGATCAAAGCCTTGCACATGCTCTTCCTCAGACCTCCATCATTGTCCGAGAACTATTAAAAAGACATCAGTGAGCCACACTGCTACAAGATGAAATGATCCTTCACACTATTGTAGTTTATTAGGAATGAGTGCCACATACCCCTAAATGCTGCTGTAAATACATGCTAACACTCTAGGGAAGCATTTAATGCGAAAGCAACCCCCAACAAAAACACTATTTATAGTTTAAGTTTGCTAAAACCTACAACTCCCTGTTAGCTAAAGACAAAGTTCATATCTTTGGTTTGGATGAACAGGCATCGGGCCGAGTGGAAGCCTTGACCCTTAAAAACATTTGAAAGCATTTTTGGTAAAAGGGGGTTTGCAGATAAAAACATATTATAGTTTAAATAATTGATTTGTTGATAAAAAAATAAATAAAATCTAATTTATTGTTTTAGTAATTTTTTGAGAAAAAAATATATCACATTTGCTAGTTTTTCCAGTTGGTTGGACAGAATGAGCAAGTCGAGGCATAATTTCCCAAAATTTCTGACAATTTAATATAAATTGATTCATTGGTGATAATTAATCAATAGATTAATTCATAAAAGAAGAAATCACAATTCGCAGCCCGGTTAGAGAAGATTTGCTGTTTTGGAGTGTGAATGGAAAATTAGGTATTATCTGTACTAGTAGATGTGTTGGAGACCCATTGAATATTGTGAGTCTGCAAAATCTTCAGGCTCAACTTGTGTTTAAACTGTTATTCTTAACTGTACCTGCATGTGGATAATGGTGAAAACTGCACTCCTTTCTCTTTACACTCTCGGACAATGCGTGCCTTTACATTCCGGCAAACGTCCAACACCCTGCAAATAAAGTGCAATAAATGGCAGATTAAAAAAGTCACGTCTGAATAAGAAAAAACAGAAGCAAAATGAGACTTTGTCATGTCACAACTCCGAACTGTGATATTTGTCTATTAAAAAAGCAATATGAATCAATTAGTACTGTAAAAGTATTACATAGAAAAGGGCCAGTGAAGAGGAGTGAGTGACTAACATGATGACCATTGTGGTGTGGAAATGGCCGCCAGTCCTAAGCATGTGCAGCCGTGTGTGGAATGTGGAGGATGGGGAAGGAGGGTGGGTAATGAGCCAGGCACATATGCTCGCTTCAGTGCCTGATCTCTTGGTCCCTGCCGTCAGGCATGTTACACGACACGGAGCTCTGTGTGTGCTCTCGTTTGTTGCGTGTGTGTAAAGAAAAAACAACGATGAAAACATGCAGAAAAGACCACATGTGAATAGGAGATGAATCTGGTGCCAACATATCCCCACACTGAACACACACAGATCCTCTGCATGTGTGAGTTTGTGTGTTTGTGTGTGTGTGTGTGTGTGTGTGTGTGTGTGTGTGTGTGTGTGTGTGTGTGTGTGTGTGTGTGTGTGTGTGTGTGTGTGTGTGTGTGTGTGCGCATCTATAATGGCGGGTTTATAGGCTGAGGAAGCAAAGCTTCCGCCAACACAGAGCTGGTTAATAGGGGGAGAAAAGGCATGAAGGTGAACGTCAAAGACAGGAGCGATGAGAAATAGAAGAAAGAAGGGAAAAGCATGAGTTATTACAGCAGAGTCTCAGGACTGAATGGGTGGGAGGTGACTAAAGAAAAATGTTAATATCAATTGAAATTTAAAAGATCTAATCAGTGTGTTTACCTGTCCCAAGGCACAGAGGTTTCAAAGGACTCCGCAATCACATAGTAGTCCAACCCCAAGTCCTGCGAGCAATACAATATTAGCATTATAATGATGATAAGTGGTCAATCAGTTATGTATACCTGCACATAAAAAGTCAGTATACTGGGGTTGTATAGGCAACTGGATAACACTTACATGCACTGTAACCATGTCACTATAAAATCCAGGTGCTGGCAAATTTTCTGGCTAGTAATCATCCCCAACCTTATTTTGCAAATGAGGCTTATTGATTTCAACGGCATCATTGACAGAAAACTGTTTTCTTAGTTGTAGCAGTAGGAAGAGGTTGAAGAGTGTTAGAAGCCTTTGAATTAGATTATTTTATATCTGTAATGATTTATTCTGCTGCTGTCAATGGGATATTTTCTGTCTGAAGACAACTTTCTTCTGGACAAATCCACCAGGAGAAATACCCTCCACTGATAACATAAAAGCTTTTGTATGAATAGTGTCACAACAGTCACATCACAGAGCTTTAAGAAGTCCAGTTATACA
This sequence comes from Hippoglossus stenolepis, assembly GCF_022539355.2. Lineage (NCBI taxonomy): Eukaryota > Metazoa > Chordata > Actinopteri > Pleuronectiformes > Pleuronectidae > Hippoglossus > Hippoglossus stenolepis. Next base: position 13,644,208 of record NC_061495.1, on the reverse strand, counting down.
TGTCGGTGGTTATTCGACAGGCCTCTGACAGAAGTGACCTCAGAGAACTCTCCATTGTCATTGTGGCTGCAGCCACTATGCTGTCCTCATGATGCAGACACCTCGGTGTTAGACCCCCTGACAACCACTGTGACCAGATCAAATCAAAGATCTCCCGAGGTCACATTCTGCTGCTTCTCTGTGTTGCTTGCTATCCTATCTGCTGTCAGACCGTGTCACCCCGCCCACCCCACCTGCCCATCAGCTCGGGCTGAAAAAAAAACCCCAGAGGAGTGACCCACCCGGAGGTAAGCGATGACGAAGGTCAGCATGTAACCCCTTTGACCATTGTCCTCTCCAGCTGCCAGGCCCCTAGAAGCAGATAACAGGGTTAATATTTAACAGCTCTTTTCTCTTAGCTTTGTTGGTCCGACTGCTCCCTCTCACAACAGCTGCCTGGGAGCCTGTCACTCCGACATTGTACAGATCAATGAAGCTATGCTCCATGCATCGCCACAGGTCAGCCACACATCCATCACCTGCAGTGGGTAATCAGATTTTCATCTACCACCCAAACTAATCAGGCCAAGCTCATTAGAAAATCACTATATTGATTTTTGCCCTTCTTCCTGTTTCCAAACACCAGAAGAAAAAATTCCGCACAGAACCGCACTAATCCATCACTGGCACTTGATCTGATGGGTGATCACGATTTATTTGAAATAATGCAATAAAGCAGAGGCTGCTGCATGTAACTGACAAGTTTCTTATGATTTAATTGCTGGCCATTGCCAGGGCAGTGCTCCAGCTACCTGCAAATCTGGGTGCAGAGCCAAACAGTGAGGCTAACAACAGTAATACATAATCAGTCCGAATCCCCCAGGAAGAAATCAGGGACATCGTCCAGTGAGGAGGACTGAGGATCCCTGATTAAAGTGAAGCTGTAATGAACTGCTGATTTCTGACTGATTAAGGTCACATTCAATACCGTAATAGTTTAAATGTATAAAGAATTAAGTGTTCATATTTGAAACAATGAAAGAAAAACAGTTATATTTTCATATTTATGTTAGACTGTCTTTTCTCTAAAATGTTTTAAATATTGTTATGTTATGCTCTGTTACACACAACATCATTGTTTGTCCAGGGAGAGGGATCCCTCACTTGTTTCTTATTTCTGCAGTAATCCTCCTGTTAAAAGGGTTTTAGTCGATATTCCTCAGCCTATTCAAGAGTATAAGGCAGAGGATGTTGCACCTTGTACAGATTGTTAAGCCTTATGAGGAAAATGGTTATTTGTATATGGGCTATACAAATAAAGTCTGACTGATCGATTTGCATCCATACTTCCGTTGAAGCAAACTTTTATTTTTATATTTAAATGGAAACTTAATTTATATATCATCTCTTAATATAGATCTTTTTTTTATTCTAACTTTCAAGAGATACAATTCTCAGATTTCTGTAAATAAGCATAATTGTGATTTTCAGGTGGATTTTGTATCACAAGGTACAACAATTGGCTAATTTCTTTCTTTGAGAAGGAGCTGCCCAAACAGTTTTGAGCAAAAGAAGACCTGTAAAGTTAAGAAAACATCTTCTGGTGTAATAAAACAATGAAAAGAGAAAACTGGAAAATGAAAATCAGCACAAAAGAAACAAGAAATAATTGTACAACAGAGAGGTAACACTGCAGATAATGACTTCAAAATTAGATTCTCATAGAAAGAAAGAAAACAGCAGAAGCATAAAGGAAAGAGACCAAACATTCTCACACATCAATTCTCTTAAAGGACAGCTATCTAGAAATTACTGCTATTTGTTAAAGATTAAATAAAACACTTCACTGCAACAATGTGTTGAATAATGAATTCACAGCCATAACCAATAAAAAACATAATTGATCATTATAAGCAGTTGAATGGCACAAAGGTTAATGAATGTTTGGATGAACCCATCTGTGATGCTCCTGTTAAGGGTTTTTAAAACAGGCTCAGGATAGAGAGAACAGTGCTCTCAGGCTGACAGGTAACTGATCTCCACCAAAAAGTCCTCATTGATCCGTTTCATGATCAATGACAACAGCGAAAGGAAGCACTTCCAGGCTGTGTCCTCTCGCCCTGCGCTGCCTGAGGGGACCTGTGTCCCGCTATCACCGCCCACACCACACCTACTTTAACATAAAAGCTGACACGAGGACGTCCACGGGTGATCCATCAATCCACACAGAGACAAACTACTGAGTGGAAGACCAAGTCTGAAGTGTGTAACTGTGCTTCTCCATCCTTTTTCACTCTAATGGCTGGTTAAATAAAGTGACGTGGACGCCTGAGGCAGCTCCCAATCATGTTCAAAATCCCACCCAACTGCACCTTTTCATTTCTGTTCTCGTACACGGGCGTGATCTGTGAGCAATGCATCGTTCTAAAAACAGGGAGGAGGCGGGAGAACTACTCACCCAAATTTGGCAGCAATGTCATAAACTTGCTTTTCATGCTGCAGGACCTTCTCACGGTCTCCCTCGAACAGCAGGGTGGCCACACACAAGCGGTTGGGGTCGAACCCTTTGAACTGGCGATTAAAGAGTTGGATACATTTTTCATGAAAAACACCTGCGGCAAGAAAACGGTGTGAAGTTCACTTCTAATTACTTCATTTTTTACCTTGGTGATGTAAAATTTCTTCAAGCCGTCCAAAAAAGATGTGAAAATCGAAGACACTTGAGGCTTCAGGGCGTGACCTGAGAAAATGTCAGATAAAAATCAGCTCTGTTTATTCAACAACAAGTGAGATTAAAAACAGAATATTTTTCACACATTAGTCATACCCCGCTCCTGCCTGCGTCCCTCAGCGTTCTGAGGAGGGCAAGTCAGTCAGATTTATTTGGGGGTTTCAAACAAAAGGAGGAAAAACAAATGGTAGCATTTGAATAACTTTACAACTGGCCAGTGGCTGCCAGCGACAGCGACTATAAATCAGAAGGTTTCCGAAGGGAAGTGGGGTTGACACAGTGATATCCGTCTTCCTCACCCACACTTTTTGATTTATTCCTGATCGGACGCACAAAAGCGCCTGTGGACAAGCGAAAATGAGGGGCTGGGGCCAATGGGATGGTTATCAATCACAGCGGGGAAGTCACGGGTGATGTCGCCGAGACTTAACAGTTCATTTATTTCCCTCCATGCTCAAGTCTCTTCATCACTTAGTGTCCTAATTGTTTCCATTCCAAAATTTGATTGCAGGTCTTTAGGTCTCTCACAGCCATCATACTCGTTAATTAAATACTGAACATCCAGAGAGAGAAAATTACACCTACACTGTGCATACTTTTCACTTTTAACTCTCCCCTCAGTGGTTTGGTTAGTTTCTTTTTTTTGCATATCAACACACCCTGCTACTTACTACAATGTTCTCATTTTTCATCTTGTGTATCAAGACAGGCAGTGCTAAATTGTACTTGTAGTCCCAATCTGAAAAAAGACCTGTGAATACATCAACTCTCCTTACTCAACAGCCAACATGATTAAAAGAGAGGACAAGCCACTAATAAGCCCAAGAAGGTATCACAGAGCCATGAGTTTTAGTTATTAGTGAAAAACCTGCTCGCTTCATCTTCCCTACTTAATGCTAAGAAGTGCCTACTCTGTGAAAAGTGGAAATATAGTGGAGATAATGAGATCCCTGGAGACTGGGGAACTTTACAGAGATCTCTGGTTATGCCCGATGCATCCAACTAAACCTTAAGAAACAACATTATAAAACTTCAATGGAACAACTACTTAATTTTGGCCAGGGTCATTTTTTTATCTCGTTCAATTTGTTCTGCGCGCGTGAGTGTGTGTGTGTGTGTGTGTGTGTGTGTGTGTCTGCAGCTATTTTGCCACAGAAATAATAATCAATTTAACAATTCAGTTCTGTAGAATGTAAAATCAATGCATTCTGTACCAATCCCATTCATTGTTCTCCTGTCAGAGCCTGAGGTACACAGTACATCAATGTAACACCAGCCCAAACATTGGAAAGAAAATAAGAACGTGAAACAAAATGTGACTCTAAATAAACTCGATAACTCTTTTGCTGTTGGTTAAAAGCCTGTCATGTGCCACATGTTGCGAAGCTTTCTGATTAAAGCCAGAGGTTGTGTTGGGGCTGAAAAGAATTCAGGTCAAATAAGAAGCGGACTCGTGTAGTGAAGAGTTACCACAAAACATTCAGGCCTTAAATGAGAGTTATGTTTGCACACAAGATGTAATGACAGCAGTGATATGGATATAACATGAACAATCTAACGAAACTTACCAAATTGAAACTGTTTATTATCCATGAGTCGTATAGATGCTGGAGCACACCTCTGGGGAAAAAAGATTAGTTTGTCAGAATCATAGTTCCTGCTAAATAACAGAGAAGGATCTACATGTGTGAATTTACTGACATCAAGAATTTATGTTGAGGAGAACCAGGGATGTAGGACATTGCCCAAGTGGGTTTGGTGAGTCAGGGTCTTAAGGCAACAGTGGTAAATACTTAACCCCAACCCTAACTCTAACCCTACCCACAAGTAAAGCAATAAAAGATACTTTTGATAGGTTGTTAATAAAAAGACAACATGTAGTGTCTTGGCAGTAAAGAAATTCAGCATATATCAAGATAAAAATGTTGAATTTAATAATTATCAATTAAGCATTAACTATTGATAATTAACATGATAAATGTCACATTATTTCTTTAAAGTTGAAATAATTGGCATATTTTTGCTCCTGAGTGAATGTTGTGGAGCAAAATATTTTATAGACACATTTTTGTGTTTTACCTTCTCAGTGTGAAAGCAGAAACAAAGCACAACATGTTAAAGGATAGATGAACTTGATACCTGTCTGGCGACCTCTCGGAGACAGGCAACCCCCTGCTCAAAATCTGGGAAAACAACAGAGCCGTATTTCTGATACTCTGGCACTGGACGAATCTTCATGGTTACCTCAGTGACCACGCCCAAGGTTCCTGTGGAAAATCACAGTGAGAGATTTTAAGTAGAGAGAAGTAAATCAGTTCCCATAATTTACATGGCCTAACCCCCACCCTTAGCGGAACTTAAGGCTGTTTTACAGGGCTCTCGTACACGTCCCAAGGGTTTTTTGGAGGTGACCTTTGTCTCACATTTCACCAAGCAGATCTGGTTTTCTACCACACACTGGGGAGCAACTAAGATTTATCAGCTTTAAGAGCACGAGGAAATAAAGCAGTGCTCTATCAAAGGCAGCGAGAGGCAACAGCAGCAGCACATGCACAGGTACAAGGGAACCCTGGCTGACCTTAAGACCCGCAAAACTGTCGGTCGTTAGCTGCTGCTGCGGAAGGAGTCATATTGAATACCCGAAACAACTCCCCACTCACACTGCAAATGTGTCTGAGTTTCATTCTTCTTATACAAGTATCCAAGATGAAAGTAAACTGTAGCTAGGGAGCGCCATTCGCCATCCCCTAAGCCTGCACCATTAATACTATTTATTATAAACACCAAAACAATTTAGGTTGTGTCAAAAGTTATTTTCCAGCACCCACGGTTTCATAAGCTTTGACACAATGGAGACTAATACAAGATTGTTCTTTTAAACATTTGCATAATAAACAAAGTGGAAAATCCTCAACAAGGAGTGGATGAAAAGTGGACATAAACGCCACGCAGAAAAAAGACACGCACCCAGAGCACGGTAGAAGAAAATGCACAACTCAGTTTGGACCACGATAAATCTCAACAACAAGAACTCTAGTCAGATTTTCATCTTGATGAGAAAACACTAAATAGAGACTATGTCATAACATCCGACCCAACTACAATAATTAACTACTTTCATTAAAAATGACAAATGTCTCAGTAAACACAGTGTGAATCATCATCATAGACAACAACAGAGAACAATAGAACAGCCGACAGAACGTGAGAGATTTTAAAGAGATGATACGTTTAAGCATATGTCATCTTAAATTTACTGCTTATCCTGACACCAGCAGCTCAGTAGTAATATCAGTGGCTAGTAGCAACTGCTAATGGCAACTTCCATAACAGTAAAACTGACGTTGCCTCTGCTGTGTTTGTGAGACCACATAAATATTCACACAAAAACCAACACCTGAGGGAAATCCATTTATTTTAACTAGCTTTACTAGCGTAGTGAATCAAGTTATTTGATGATTAAAAACACATTATTATAGACATTAAAATCACAGAAGATAAAAAGACTATGACGCCTGAAGGTTTGTTTTCATTGTGGTCGTTAAAAATTAAAAAAGTTTAAATTGTTGCTAAACAAGCTCGTCATGATAGTATCCACCTGAGACTATGTATCCCATTATGTGGGACATATGGTGAATATGTATTTTACTCTTTTCTATTCTTTATTTGCTGATTTATGACTATGCTTTACTTAATGTTTTTATTGCATTGATGAAACTTTGTTTCCTTCCAGCACGAGGAACAATACAACTAATCAGCCAACTTTGAATCACAGTTTTCAAGCTACTGGACAAAATAATTGTCACAATACCTTTGCTCACATTTTTTAACTTGCATAGATGCAAACTTTATGATGTATTAACACTGCACTGCAGTCATTTCAAGTAGTGCAGGAACAATTTGTCGACTGACAGTAAATAAATGTTTTGATAATCTCAAATCAGTTTTTTTCAGTTTTGTATTACAACAAATTGAATATATTTGGGTTTTGGACTGTTGCAACTTGTGATGGGCATTTAGGACATTTAGTTGGCTCAGGGATTCATCAATTATGTTAATGAATAAACAAACAAAATATATCACAGTGAATTGTATCAAACATTTCCCCTCAGCCTGAATGTTGTTAAATGTGACACTACATGCCACATGCTGCTCCCTAGTGGTCCACTAGAAAACATGTGACTTAATTAGGTTTTGATAATGGAAAGGAGGAGTCAAAGAGAGAGAGAGAGAGAGAGAGAGAGAGAGAGAGAGAGAGAGAGAGAGAGAGAGAGAGAGAGAGAGAGAGAGAGAGAGAGAGAGAGAGAGAGAGAAAAGGGGTGGAGGTAAAAGGAGGTAAAAAGAACAGCAAGGTCAGAAAAACATTGTCCCTTGGGTGAATGAAATGCAAGAAATGCTGTGGTGCAACTTAAGCATTTTTATCCATGACTGATGGTATTAAACCAAACTCATTTTACACGATTAGTATTTGTGGAAAAGGAATATAAAAAACTTGAGATAGAAAAGCTCTGAAGGCAACGTTGACCAATGTGAAACCACCAATTTACAATCAAAAAATGGACAAGACATGAATTGGCTTCACAAACAAACATTTCATCCTCCATGTTTGAGGAGTATAGAGGACAAAGGGATTAGCATTGATTATTCTAATCATCCATTACACTGGTTGCAGCGAGGGAGAAGAAAATACTTTGCATTCCGGCTACTTTGAGGTCAGAGAGATAGAGAGACCCTGTTGTTGTGCGGTGAATTAAAAACTGGAGGTTTCACAGTCATTTCTAACTAAATGGATGCGTTCCACTTAACATGCAGAGCGGATGTGAGGGTTTTAGAGTGCTGCTCAGTTGTTGTTGTTGTTGCTGTGGCCTACTGTCAGAATGCAGGATGGGATTTCTGGGGTGAGGAGATAGATAATTTTAATGAAGCCGAGCGTTGGTATGACCTCTCAGCTCCAGTGTTCAGCCTCCCAGAAGAACATGCCCTCCCACAGTTGTGTGGTCCTCTCCCATCTCTACATATGCACCAATCCCCAGCAGCAAAATCAACATCAAAGGTTCTATTATACATACTCTTATGTGTAGCAAAATTAATATATCATTATTACTATGATTATAAATTATAAATAATCCTTACAAATTCAATACGGCCTCCCACTGTCGGTGCTCGGGCCCTAATTAATAAACTACAAAGTTTTAACACTTGAGAATCTGACATTAGACTCACCCATTCATAACACTCTTCATATTTTAGGATTTTATATAAGGAGGCAGATGCAGAGCCCTGATGTACAGTCCTGTGTTCACTGCTGTCACTGTCCTTTAAATCTTCATTTCAGAGAAGTAAGATAAAGGGAAACTACATAAACGTTATATAACCACATGAAAATATTTCAGGCATATACAAAATTCTATTCATAAGCTTATTTAGTGTGTGCTGACTGAATCAAAATGAAAAATAAATGTGGCTGACTTAACATAAAACAACCGAAACATAACAAAGGTCAGTCAAAATGAGATGTCTGACTAAGACCAGTTTACACAGGTCTAGGTTGACTCACAGAGTGGCTTATACTGTATAACTCAGAGTTAACCACAAGAGTCGTGAGCAACATCTTAAAATGTTGCTCTTCTGAAATAGTATTACTAGTAATTTAGCAATAAATAACAACATTCTTTAAAACACATTTGATTTTGATCTGACACTGGTGTTCTCATGGTACTGGAATCATTTCTAATGGGTACAAATGGAGACTTCTGCTCTGATCCAAGCCCAGTCAGGGAGCAGATTGCTGAGCTTTGTAGGGCGAATATAAAGTTTGTATCCACAGCTGTTTAACATAACGATGCCAAGAGTCTCTGAACCTCCTCATTATGTAGGGGGGAACCTGGCATATGGCAGTATTCTCTGTGGGCGTTCACAAGGACAGGGCACTGCAGATGGGGTGGGGAGGACACTGGCTGGTTCCTAACTAACACCCCTCAGGATCACGTCTTGACGAAAGCTGGTTAATGTGTAAGAAACCCAGTAGCATGAGAACCGTCCTGATGTTACCGTTTTATCGCAAAGATTTGACAGACCCACGTTAACACACAACCTCAAACACGTGCTCCGGTGTACTGAAATCACATGAGAGAGGTGGCAAACCTTCTGAGCCCAGGATGAAGTGGTGAATATCTGGGCCTGTGGACATGCGTGGGCCCTGACAACTCTTTTCAATTACACCTTGAGGGGTCACCATCTTTAGGTGGACGACCTATTCAGGCAGAAAACAGCAAGAAACAATTTTTTACCAAATATTCAAGTGAAGCAAAATTTTCTTTCAGTTCTACAAAAGTTGAAAACTGAATTTGGATATTGTAATGTGTGCCACAGGTTTCAACATATTTAATGACTGATACTGTGACCACTGCATTTAGAGGTGAGGGTAAAGTCCAAAACACTCTCGCTAATAATGTTCTTCCTAATTGCTGTACAGTAACGGCTGTGTCCTGACTGTTCTCTGGAACAAACATGAGCAGGAAGGTAAAGGTGAGGGTGGGACACTTACCAGGTCCTCTATGTTGCCGTAGATGTTCTTCTTCATGCCCGATGCTCTGGTTGCGACCCAACCCCCCAAGGAGCTGAACTCCATGGAGTCGGGCTCATGCCCTGTACAGTAGCCACTCTCATTAAGCTGTGAAAAGAAAGGGGAAAAAAAGTGCTTTCGTAGTTACAATAAACATGAGCCTTAAATGTTTGGAAAACAATCTCATTGTAAACCCACAAGAATGTTTTAATAACAGCTGAAAAGAAACAGCAAGCAATAGAGAAAAAAATATAATTGCTACTCTGCAGCTGAATTTCACTGCTCTTGTTATGCTGCAATGCTAAACCCCAGATTTTATGGCATTGAAGTTTTTTTTTTTTACAAAAGCCTAAAATAAACGGCGCGGAAAAACAGAGCATGAAAAGACAAGGAAGAGAGATCAGTGCGGTTTTGAGCTGTGTCAAATTCCACTGCCTGACTGGAGCACTGATGTCACATGAAAAATGATGGCTGCACACTTCCAGAGGACACGTTTCAGCCTTTTTTATTCATTCAAATAAAATGACAATTATTCCTCAGGGGTCATTCAGAACCCCACACGTTCTCCTCAAGGCAGTCCAGCCCCCGAAGGATTGTTTCTGCCCACAGAAACATTCAATAGTCATAATAATAATAATAATAAGGATCTTAAAGTACAACAACCCCCACCAGAAGCACAATATGGGGGTGAAATCAGGCCCTGTTTTATCACAGCACTCCCCTGGAAGGCAGTTTATAATGCAGACCCATCTGCTCCATCAAAATGGCCCGGTCTAAATGCAGAGGTGGAGTCTGCTTTAGATGCAGCTCACGCATTCCTCTACATCAAACGCCCGCTCCTTCTCCATTTTTCTGAATTAGCTTGATGGTGCCATCTGCTCATGACCACAGCCTCACTCTCTAATCTCCCCCCTTCAGCACTCTGCTCCCGTCTCAAACTCCTGCCTAAGCCCTGTTCCATCCTCTGAGCAAAGAGTACCAAGGTGACTGAGCACGGACAACCTGCATGTGAATGGTCACACAGCTCGACTGCTGGCACATTCTACAGTAACGCAAAGCTCTTTCGGGTGATGAACATGAATATATATGAGCGGTACTTACTAGTCTCTCCAGATCCTGACCGATGATGCCAGCTTCCACATGGGCAGTTAAATTTTTCTCATCAATCCACAGAATGCGGTTCTGCCATAAAAAATAAAACATTCTGTCATTACAATATTAAAAAAATACAATGTAATGTTGTTTGTATCATTTGCAAACATGAAAATCACACCATTCATTTGACGTAGGTTACAGGATTAAAAGATTTTTTTTTGTTTATCACCATGTCGGTCATCTGAACTCTAAACCTGCCGACATCTGTTATGTTGACTTAAAATATCTCTGATATAAACACTGCCCTCAACAGCAGTCCACGCAGACAGTCCCTTGGCCGTTTGCTCACAATACTGAAAGTTTCGCAGCAGTGTGTCCTTCCAGTCTGACGGTCACATGTCTTGAGGATAAATGTGTGCAGAGGGGCTAGGGGACAGAGGAAAGGGTCGGTTTCCTCAAGGTTAAACTCAATTTAACATCTAATTCTATATATGCCACTTATTTGGGCCGTTGGGCACTTGGCCTACCCCTACCTGCAGGAGGCCATTTCACACCTGCCATCAATTATTCTCCAGAGGTAATAAACTTTATGTTCCTACCATACTGCTCCTTTCATGTGCTTCCACTGGAGCCACCCCACCTCTGACCCCTGACACAGAACACTGGTCACTGGTGTCTGTGGCTCCAAACTCAATGACTGGTGGGCTCGCGGCATCCAGACAGCTTATATATCACCTCTGTGTGCGCGTGGATCAAAGGGCCGTACTGTACTGGTGACAATAGTCACCATTTTATGTTATAACCAATGAAACGTTATCATGTTCACTGTGAGGGCAGTGGTATCCACATAAGATTAATGGCTGATGTCGAAGAATCATAAATGTGCCTAAACTGCACATTAAATACACACTGGAGACATTTTTTTGCTTTCAAAATTAGTAATGCATTCCTAATATATAAAAAGATATTCAGAAAAAAAATACATGTTTAAATATGCATGTTTTTTCATGTTATGACAAAATATCCCTCTTAATTCATGGCCTGGTGTGTCTGAGTAAGAATAGTGAAACTGAATGAGTCTTTCTTCAGACCATTATAAAACCAGTTGCACCAGTGTAATACAAGTTAAAACATGAGCCCTTCAGTTACCTGCTTTGAAAAACGATTTAATCCCAGTTAAGATGGTGTCAAAGCATGTTGAATTAGTGCTATACTATGATGGATTTTGAGGCTACTTTATGATAGTGGTATGTAACATTACATTATATATCGATGGCATATGATTTAAATTGTTTGTCACTCTTCATTTACATTCATGGGAGACTGAAAATGTATCATCTTTCATTTAATGTAAGCCAGAATAATGATCTCTCTTTCCCAGAGATAGTTTTTGTTAAACTTATATATCAGATTGCATTTCATTTTATTTCAGGTTTTCTCATCATTAGTGCAGATCAACACTTGTGACATATAGCAGACACAAGCGTTTACGTACCATCTGTGAGGTATCCAGAGAAACAATGGAGCGAGTTTCCTCAGGGGGGCACTCTAGAGCGCTAGAGACACTCGTCCCTCCTGAAAGAGAAAAACAGCAGTATGAGGAGGAGTTAATGGTCGAGAAGCCTTCATACGGACCATTTGAATATATTGGACGGTTTCCTGGTTTCAGATATTTAAACACACACATAGAGTATACTGTATTCAGTATATGTACACGCAACTACCTTCTATATCCTGCACAAGCAGAGGCTCTGGCATCACATATCTATATATGTATATGTAAAGCTATGTCTGGGTACCAAACCTAAATACTTCCTGCTTATAGACAGAAATATGCCTGTAGCATTGAGTGTTAAAAAACACAGTTTGTGCAGTGTAAACAGTCGTTTGGATAAAATTATTCTTTGACAGAAATGACAAGGACACTTTGTGGGACTGCCTTTTATTGCTAATCATGAACCAGTTCACAAACTCCTCTAATACCATATAAGCTTAAATTTTGCAGTAAAAGATAAGAGACAGTGAGGGGCAGCATCAGTGCATTATATACCTGGTTCATTCATATGTGGTTTCATTAACAGAAAAATTTATTTCACGAGCAGGGGATTGGCAAACATAATGTCTTCAAGAGCATTAAATGTAAATAAACATCTAGGGTCTTATTAATGATATGTTATTATGCTGGTTAGAAACTTTAATGTCACGACTCACCTCCAAATGGTATCAAACACACATTATGTTTGCACGCCAGTTCCACAATTTTCACTACATCATTGTGGCAGTCTGAAAAAAAAACAACATCATTTTGAAATTAGAAGGGGAATTTTGCCATTTATTGTCCTTTATTGCGTTCATAAATTACGTGTGCTCATAATAGCAAGAGTCGACACATTGTAAAGGATATAAAATATGGCACAAAATGCTAAATATATACAGAAGACAATAAACAAATTTATATGGGCTGGGCCATTAGAGCAGGGGACTAGGGGAGAGGCAGGGCGCATTTTGATTTGCCTGATGGTTGTGATTTGCCCGGGGCTTTCCTTAGGCGGAGTCAGACTGCATGAAGCTACGCTCTCTGGGGTGAGATGTGCAGGATCAATACGAGCACGCTTCAGCCAATCACGAAGCCCGCTTCCATTCACAGCGGAGTGGTGAGTGAGTGGGAGGAGTAGCAATACCCACCTACATGGATGTGCATGACTGGCCTCAAGTGCTTTTGGAGGCAGTGAGAAATGCCCGTGTTCTAATACATTTTGCCATCCAATTAAACACACAGCGTTGGCTTACGGATTACAGTTCAACAAACTATCATAAATGAGAGAGCATTTGCGAGGTCAGTAAGATAAAGATTTGGTGCCATAGCGGGGGGAAACAGTCTACAGTTGCTTGGTGATTTGCTGCCCATTTGGGAGGCTGCTAATCAAGTTTCAACCATCAGTCAACACTCATTTGCATGATAAAATAGTGCCAGCCATAACAACAGAAAACCAATCTCAGAATCATAATTCATGGGCGAACTGTGCAGGGAGCAGACTGTGGAGTATTGGGTGTCAACCATCCTCCCCCTGACACTTCTTATTAAGCTTTCACTCATACATTTTAATATCGCTTCCTCTGCTGAGATTAACCCTTTAAATCACCTCAGCCAGTCAGGGGGATCAGTGATGCTATGTGGGAGGAGAATAAAAAAAAAAAAGAGAAACAAAAAACAGATAACACAGATTCTGAACTCACTTGGCCATACCACCGTATCTGGAACTCGACCAATTTTCCCTTCTCGGAGGGGAAAGATCTCGTGTAAGCAATGGCCTGAAAGAAAACAAACGAATGAGACATCAAGTTCATCACAAATGAATGTGAATATTGTTAAATAAAAAAATCTAGAGTTACACAGGTTGCCGTGTACGAACAATAAAAGGTTGCAATGTGATTTTTTAAATTTGTTTTTGGGTCGGGGGGGTGAAGAGCGTGACTTACCGTTAGCGCGAAACACTCTGTCCTCTGCATCGTGAGAGAAGGGAACACCTGTGGATTTCAGCTCTTCGACGAAGGCCTCATTAAGAGTGGGAGGCTGCACAGCACTGCTATTCAGAATGGTCTGAAACAAAACAAGCCATTGTGGTCATGAACTCTGACTGAGTGCTCTTCTTTACCGTTCACTGAGGACACAATAAATAAACAGGACATTTACTCACTGTTGCGGGGGATTTATGATGCACACTGGCTCCAAATGTGTTTTCAAACCAATCTTGCAGACCAGGGAGGATCATACCACTTAGCCTATACCTGGATTGTGTAAAATAAGACAGGTCGGTGAGGATACTCAACTTTAAGTCCAAATCCTGAACTGAAGATATATTTTATTGCTTGACTGGTCATTTTTACTTGGAAAACCAAACCTGTGTCTAATAAGAATAGAGTGTGACAGTTGGGACCAGCGAGGTTATTAGGCAAGCAGAGCAATAGTGACAGTGCTGTCCATGTGACCGCTCTCGCCATCCCTTGCATAATTGAGCTGCTGGCACGGCCTGGGCCAGCCTATCAGAGGACTGTGGTGTGCCTTTGTCCAAGAGACCATGAAACACACCCCAGAATGAAAAAAGCCTCTGTCACATTGAGCGCAGAGGAGGAGAGTACCATCTTTGACATTCACTCAACTGTGCCCCAGCCTCAGTCACTGTACACCACCGAAGGTAGCTTTTCAGTTGGAGGGGGGAGCGGGGCAGTTTGTGGCGACTGCTCGAACAGGAGGAAACCATTTGCTGTGCAACATCCTGTTCAGCTCCAGTCATTAGTCAAAATACATCCTCATGTACCCTGTGCCATGTCTCTGTGTGTACAATTTGACAGGAAAGGCACAGTCGTATGTCATGATTAAAATATAAAGACCCTTTCTAATTCTGCTCTTGTCATGATAGACGAGGATAAAGGAGCAGAGAGAGATATTCTTTGTTATATTCGGTGAGTTTGAGGGCATATGGCTTTGTTTCTGCACACCCACAGACATTCAAACTTAATTGTTTTTTTTTCAAACTCTTAGTGAAAAAAACTGTGTTTACCCAAAACTGCCCAGGGACACGTCAATAATTACAAACATAATATGTTCCATTTTTGAACAGATTGGAGAGAGTTTTCTGTTAATGAGCAACAGAGTTTGGGAAAGCTGAAAATCCCATCCAGTGACCTTCTCAGATGACAATTAACAGTTCAAATGCCAGCCACAAGGTGGCAGTAGCACCACATTGCTGTAAGCGTAGGAAGGAGACAGCAACTGGATTTCAAAATGCTGGGTTCACAGTATGGGCTGTCAATTTTGTTCAAAGCAGAACTACAGACTCAAATCACACCAAGTGTGAATGCTGAAGCTTAACACGGCTGTGCTAAAATTAAATCAGAGTCTGTTATTAATTGATGTCTTTAAATATGAAATGTAGAGTGTGGTGTAACAGTATACTGTACCTTTTGCCAGTAAATTCTGTTTGACCTTTCTTATTGAAGAGGAATCTTGTATCGTTATATCCCCAGCCATTCCATTTCATAATCTCCTGCCTGTGGAAAGGTAAATATTGGCACAGGTTGACTTTAGAACTCACATGCCTTACATTAAAGTTAAGACATGACATGAAATATCATGAGAGGTAGTTACAAAAACACATGTGAAGGTTATTCCTTGGGGCGGCAACCCGCTCAAATTCGTAATTTGCACCACAGTCCCTCTGGGCTGTTATGAGATAGTATAAGCAATTTCCCCAGAGATAAAATAAGAGACAGTCTTTCCTAGCAATCTGATACTTCATGCTGATATTGGAACAAACCGACCAATGGCATTGAGAAAATGTTTCATTCATTTGTTGTTTCATTCACAACCATTTGATTCGTATAAGGCAGGGCTTGCTATCAGTTGGCAAATTTACAGTAGGAAAGGCAGCAGACGGGCACACCTACAATATTCCCTGTGGTGCTTACGACTAAACTACAATCTGCAGGAAGGCTCGCAAACAAACGGCTCGTTGACATAGCCATGGAGAAGCAGAAGGGACACATTCAAACAGCATATCAATCAACAGAGGAAGCTACAAACTCTCCCCGTGCCTTTTCCCATTTAACGCACTAAAATATTTCACATTTATGACACCTGGCAGGCCGTCTTAGCCAAAGCTGCTTTGAATACCGCTCAGTGTTTATGATCGGGTCCCATCGTATGCCCTGGTCTTAGAAACTCCAGCTAATCATTTAGCACAGAAATCCACTTAAATAGCACACACGCATCAGGTCTTAGCTGTGAAAGCAATAAACACATTGGAATGCAGCCAGCAGTGACTAAAAGGTGTTCCCCCAAAATGGCTGAGCTCACTATCCAAAGACGTGGAATTTCTCACACAAATGCTACTATGCCATTAGTGAGGGATATTCCAAGGTAACGACCAGCAGCATAACCAAAGATGTGGCTGCACTGTCTGTGCTGTGACACTGTACAGAGCTTGCACACTGTGCTTGGACCCGCTGCAGCTCGACCACCACTCAGAGCAGCCATAACTCATCATGAGTCGCTCGGGATGGGATGCTAACACAGTGGCGTAAAAGCCATAATTAAGATTAATACCTGCCAAAATTGAGTTTCCAATAAATTTAGAGTGGGAACAGAAATGAGAGTGACACACCGAGTCACACTTTAATGAATCCTCACCACCACTGATGTGCTGTCATAGGTGTAGAACATACTGACTAAAAATGAATCAATAAATGGGCCAAGTACTTGGCAAGGTCAGCGGGTACGGACAGCCATTACCGAGGGACAATTTCAGGCCATTAGAGAGGTTCTGATTAAAAACACAACAGTTGCGCTAAATGAATCTGTCCTGATAAAATGAGCTTTTCACAATCAGCATGCATCTTGACTTTTTCACCATAAAGATGTTTTGAAGGGAGGTTTTCCTTGTCTGAATTGCAGGTCTAAGCACAGAGGGTGTATTAAGCTATACAGCTAGGGAAAACCTTTTTTGATTAATTTTTTCAATCAATACTAAAAACGATTGTATTCCCAACATTGTTATGTATATTTTGCACTACCTTTGTAAAGTGTGACACCCATAATGTGTGAAAGGTGCATTTCACGCGTAAATTGTGAAAACATAAATTGATACATATGATCTTCTTTGGACAGAAAGACTTGAAAAGTTGTACATAATGTCAATCAATCTTGATATTAGCTGAGAAGTATACATATATAGTTCATATCTTAATTGCTTTTATGTGTTATTACACTTGATAAAAATTCAACATACCTCTCAGTAAAATGGAATACAATTCAACAAAACCTCAACAGCCTCCAAAAAGGTCTTTACAACACGTCTAAGAAAAAACATGCAATATTTTTAACAGTCACTAAATGTAGGATATATACAAGACTGTAGCAAGTTTAAGCAAACTGTATATAATAACATGTTAATATTATATAAGTAATCCAAATGAAAACAATATGGAGACCACTTATCCAATGCATCAGTGGTGGTTTCAATAAATGTGATATTATCTTGACCAAAAAGCTTGTCAAACTGGAACTGAAACCATTCTAACTATGCAAAAAATGTGTCACTAGAGAAGACTTTGAGTGAGGAAGTCTCTTGGTACTTTCCCAAACAAGTAGCAGGAATTAAAGCATAAAAAAGAAAAAGAAAACAAATGTATGGATTGTTTTTAAGGATCCACCAACCTACAAGGATCTTTGTTTTTTTATTTGTTTTGAAAGAAAAGGCGGGTGCGCCATGCAGCACTGAACTATTCACTGTTTTCCTGAACTATCCAACTGTTGCTGATATAAAAAAAAATGACTATAGTCCAGCTCGTCATCTGGGGGGGGGAGAAGACAGGGCCAAGATATAACCAATGTGTTGTTGAGACCAGAAAAGAACAAGATGTCTTTCACAAGGCCAAAACCCCCAAACTATTGCGCTTGTTGTTTCAGACTGACACACCAGCCCAGTGTCGTAGAGTCCTGGACAGTTACATCACCAGAGAAGACAGAAGTTTCACTCCTCACACACATCTTGAAATGATGACTTCCGTAATAACATGTAACTACTACTACCAAATGCATCAGGTGCAACAGCCCAAGCAGCCAATGTACAGCTATTGAGTATTGAAGCTAGTGACGTAACGGCCGTAACAGACGTACATTTGTACGTGGCATGAACTACTATAATAAGCTGTTACCGTGACATCACCATTAGTAGTAGTAATTGCAGTAACGATTACAGTAAGGCCTGTGCGTGACATTTACGGTAAGAGCTGGACGTAACACTGACATTCACAGCAACAGTTGCACGTAATATAATTTACACTTACAAATTAACGTACGAGTGACAGCTGTACGTCACATTAACACGTAAGGGGGTATTCTGCAACGTCTCGTACGTAAAATGTCGCCAAATTTCGATTCAGCCACTTTCTTGTCTGAAAGCAACAGAAAGTGCTGGAACCAGGGAGGCGACGCTTCTGTTGTAGCAACTAAATCATCACTGACGCTGACAAATAGCACAGGACAAATAAAATGGTGAGTTATGAGCCACATAAAGAAGGTTGCGGCTGAGACAACTTGGAGAAAAGTCGACCACGCCAACGTTAAACTGAGGGTAAACCCAGCCGCACCCACCGAAATGAATGGCTCCTCTGTTAGGTTAGCTAGCAGGCTAGCTGCCTTAGCCGTGTCTCCCTGTGTTATGTGTGTGTTTTGAAGATGGAGGAAGCCGGTGTGTCAGTGTGTGTCATCCCCGGTGTGTTTGTTCAGCGTGGAGCCGGCAGCTGTTTGACTTATTAACGAGCTAAGGCCACAGAGAGTGGACTCGTATCCGCCGCTCCATCACAGCCGTGTACCTTCTCCGGGGCACCGTCTTCCCCTCAGCGGAGGCGTCTGACTCGCTCTGCGGGGCTTTGCACTCCGCGGCCCGGACGTCCGAGTCGTCGTCCGCCGGCCTCCGTAAATGTCCGGCGATGATCCTCAGTCTCTGCTGGGCCACCCGCTGCCTGTCGGAGCCGCCGCCGCCGCTGCCGTTGGCCGCCATGCTGCTTCCGTGTTTGTGAATGGGGGGAGCGGATCCATGAGCCTGTCAGAGGTCAGCACAGGGAAAGTGCCCCGCGTTCAGGGCCCGTCGGAAATATCAGCTTCGAATGACCACCGCTGTTTTTATAGACCTATAATCTGGATTGTTTCTCCTTTGCCAACTCTGGGTTTTACATTTATACATTATAATACAATATATTATTAATTCAAACATGGAGTTTATTTTATTGTGATCGAAGCCTTGTTTGGATCATTTTTATTCATAGTTCTCATTGTGTTTACATCTTTTCCTGTCTTAATATGCTCTTTGCACTTTGAGCTGCATTTTATACAATGAAAAGTTCCATACAAAGTCTTCATCTGTAACCATCTTTGTTGCTTAATAAAAATAATAATTACACAGATGTTAAAAGGCTGGTATGCATTAGATTAGATAAGGACTAGATCTGAAATTGTTGGCTGATAAAATTATTGGTTGATTAAACCCTCAGACGATAACTATTAAATAAAAGGTCAACTCATTCGAAAATCTCACCATGAATAATGCCAACAATTCCTGGTTTTAGTTTTTTCAACTTGTAGTGAGGACACATATTATTGTCGCTGTATATTTTCATATGTATATAATAACATATTTTTCACATCTTTCTATGTTAAATATGCTAATGCATTATCTTCGTTTCATTCTAAAAAGAGCTTTAAACATAAGAAAACAACTGCCAAGACAAAAAACGAGCAGCTCCTGAATGCACCAGTTTACCTGTTTCCCAGGATGCTTTGCGGCGTGCGGCTGGGTCACAGACGTTATAAAAAGGGCTGGTTGCATATTTTTCATTGAGTAAGGAATTTAAAGCCAGTTTGTAGAGTTGTAAAGTGGAGAAAGTAGAAATTCAACTCTTCTAGTGTTAACACTTGAGCTGCTCTACAGGAAAGCAAGTCCAGTGCACAAAATAGATTTAAACAGATAAAAAGTACATTATTAATTTAATCAGTTTTACATTTTTGCTAAGTGTCCACCCTGTGTATTGTATATTTAAGTATTATCTTGTATATTTAAGTTAACATGAGCTTAACCTCAGGTAATAACATATCTATTGTTTAAGACTAATCCCCTTATGTCTGCCACATATTTAAGCCATAATTGGTCTGAGTCACTTAAAAGCAACATCATCAAAGTGTCAAAATTCATCACGTGTTTGTTTTCATTTATGGGTACATTCATAAAGAGAATTGAGAGTAAAGTGATTCAATGGGACTTCACTGTTTACCTTCCTGCCTCACCTCCAGGGAGTCACCTGACACGCATGTCTACTTCTTCCATATGGCACACAGCAATGCTCTTAAAGTGAGATTTCACTCAGAGTCGCAGTGCACAAATGATGAGAAACAGTGCTGCTAAACTGTAGAATACAAATGATGTGTGGTTGGATTATCAAAAAAAGACAGAGACTGTGATAAAATGCTTAAAAACAGGGAGGAAACTTTATTTGAAAATAAAAAAAAAAGGCATTTGCAAACAAAATTCATCAACAATCATGCTGTAAATTGAAAAGTCCCGATGTTTGACGGATCTTATTTTCCACTGGTTCAAAGCATTAACTCCCAAAACAAAGTTCTGTAATGCACTGACTGCAGGCAGCTAGAGTCTGAGTGTATCACAGAACTTTATTTGGAAAGCCACAGTGCCACCTCATAGGTTTGTCCTTGTGTCGAGACACTTATCCTCCTCCTGACCGGGTGCTCCTTTAACCTGCAGTAAGAAAGGGGAAACAGGACATCCATTTTGGATTATCTTCTTTCTTTACTTGACTTTAACACAAAATGTACTGCACAATTGTGCAAGAAGACATTCCCCCTATAGAATGAGACCGGTTAGAGCAGAGTGCTAAATGTAGCCGAGACTTGAATGCTTGGCTTGTGAGTGGGCCTACAGGGAGGCTCGCTGTAGAGCAGGTAAAGCAGACCATATGGAGACTTTTTACACGTGTGTCAACTCACTACAGCAATTATCCAACGACTTGATACCATTTGTGATTGTTCAATAATAAATCCTGCAGTGGAAAAACATCCTAAAATATATCCACTTACCTCAGTAAGCACGACCATCTGGATGGTTGCAAAGTTAACATATTAACCAATCTCTACTCGAGCTGACATGAGTGAAGTGTCCAGTTTGGATGATCCTACTTTAAAGGGGGTTTTATTTCACTTTTCTACCAGCGTGTCATCCATTCTACCTGTTGAGCTTAGTCAACTTTGTGAATTGAACAGGCCCTGCATGGAGGGTGAGTGAGCTCAGCATGAAACAATGCAGATGGATATGATCGCAATGTGGAAAAGTGCTGAGGGCCAGATGAGCTCCTCACTTCTGTCACCTTTTGAAGGCAGCTGCTCTTCAACAGCAGTCAACTTTGTGAGTGCAGCACAAGGGAATAAAATGACACCCCATTACGAACATGAGGGTCACAGTGATCGTGCAGCAGAGGTGATATGAAGCAGGAAAAGTAAGTTGTGCAAGTCATACTGTACCTGGGGGAGGTATGGACGCGTAAGGGGGAGCAGCTGCAAGCCAACACGAGGGGGGCAAACAGTCTGGAGGATTTAAAAAAAAAAATGCAAAAAGCAGAGGAGCTTGATCTGCTGCTGATCCACCATGGCTGGGTTCATGGTGCAAACCGCCCGGATCGTGTCGGTGGTGCGGGACTTGCAGAGCTGCTCTGGTCGGTGAGGTGGTTCACTGCTGCCGCTGCCGCCGCCGCCGCTTCCACCTTTTTCTTCTTCTTCTTCTTCCCCCCCTCGGTCCTGTGCAGTTCACTATATGCAGCTGGAAGAATGTCGACGTGGAGCTGCCAAACGTGAACGCGTGATCGTGAGCGCGCACGGGGGAGACGGAGGGAGGGAGGGAGGAGGGAGGGAGGAAGGGGGAATGGGAGGGGAGTAGAGTCGAGGCTTTTTTGGTGTAATTTCACGCAGTGGCACAGTCGAGCTGCACTTCAGTGTGAGGCTCTCCACACATACGTGTTATGACAGACTCAGCCTCTCCGAACACACTTTAAACTGCAGCTGGATCTGACGCACGAGGTGTCACAGTGGACCAGGTTTGATCAACTTCCCAAGATTCTCTCAAATAACTGCAGCCTGATCTGTGAATGACTGAAAGCGAGGCCATTTAAAGTTTACAACTGGCCTGTCCACCAGTGTTCAACGTATTCGGAATACCTTCCCTCCAGCAAAAGCAACAGTACCACAATAGAGATGTTGCAAGCAAAGGCCCCCAGCATTCAAAGAACTGAAGTGCAATCAACAAAATGTCCTGAAAGTACCAAAATTTGAAATATTCATCAAGTGTTAGTGAAACGTATAGGCCCACTATAGCACTAAGTAACACTGTTAAGAAAAGTGTTAAATAAATAAAGTTATTATTATCACTTTACAAGATATAACTAAATTGTTGTTTCCTGATACATCCGTGTTTGTATAGCTTCAATTTAGTAGTATTCTTACTACGAATCATTTTATTGTCATAGTTTGTCGGTTTGGATCATTTGATAAACCCATCATGTGTTTTGTCTGTAAAATCTAAAACTCACCTGCATTAACTTAACGGTATGTTGTCAAATAAATGTAGATTATTAAGTAAAATGTCAAACATCTCCTTCTGAAATGTAAAGGAAAGTACCTCAATCAAATAAACTATTAAAATATACAGCTATCAAAGACGGTGCTTGATAGAAATGACATATCTTATTCTTAAGCGCAGTTTCGAGGTACTTTAAATACTTAAATACTGTCACTACTTTCTGGGAAAACTGTACTTTTTACTTTTCTACTTTTATTTCACAGCCGCACTCTTATTTGTTATTGCCCATGTTAAGATTTTATATATAAAACAATATACATATGATCAATAACTGAAAATAACATGGTGCATATGTATACAATAAACTAAAGAGCAGTTAAAATTAGCTCCATCTCCATTAACTACAACATTGAAGTGCTCTTACAAGTAAATTAATCAATAATAATGATCCTAAATATGATAATAATTACAGAGGGCCGATCTGCAAAAAAGTACTACCGTATTGTTATTGAGTATTGTCACACTGTGGTACTTGTACTTCTCGTACTTCTCGTACTACTTCCCCCCCTGAGTGACTTGTGACTTTTCACGGGGCATTAGGGCCCCAGGGGCCTCCAGCTCCACACTGGTCTTGGTCACCAGCAGGGGGCGCTATGCACCAAACGAAACCCTAAAGATGACGGAGTTGAAATTTAAATGGAAACGTAGCTTTAGATTTATTACGATTCATGAGCTCGTTTATTGGCAGATAGAGACTTAATACTGCTTCTCATATAAAATGCAGACAACAATAGTTTTCACTTAGAGTAACAACCAGGACTACTTTGTTTTATCATTTCACTTTATTTGTAATCACCTGTGCGTTCATGTTTAGGGGTCGATATATAAACATGTATATATATACAAATTATGTAAATATGTTGTGTAGTGTTTTTATTTGGTAAGAAGCCTGCTTCCTGGCTGCCGTGTGCGCTCGGCCCAGCGGGCTCCACAACACATGCACACACCGCCCTCATCTCCAGCCTCATAGGCCGGAGAGAGGGGGACGATCCCGGCTGCGCAGCTCGGTGGGCAGGGCCTCGGCTTCCGTGATGTTCATTAGATTAAGAGGAAGCAATATTTCCCTCAGCTCAGCTGCTGCGACGGACTCTGTAGACAGACCCGGGACCGCTCGCCATTTTTAATCTAGCGTTTGGGGAATAACACGCACACGTTTACCGGCCAGAAGGCGTCTCTTCGCGGCGGGACAGATCTCCATGATGCTGGAAATGGAAGTGATGCATCCCAGCCAACAGGTAAACGCGCAGTTTGTCATAAGGGGTCATGAGAGGAGGTGAAGTGGCTGACACGGACCTGCTGACTGTCTCATAATGTGATCTGATAGGGAGACAGCTCAGGTAAAAGTTGTATTCTTAAATATCTCTCACCAGTATAAAGTGACAGCCTGGTTATAGCCCAGATCAGACATTATTATATAACAATAACAGCTCTGATATAGACAACACCATAATAACACCTTGTATTACAGGGTTAAATGAAGATATATCTAGTTTGCGCCTCTTTCTGTTCTGCTAGTCATCAGTAACTCAGTAACTAAAAGTCCTGTTAGAATGAAAAACAAAACAAACATGACTGATTATTTCTTTCATCCTGACAAGTTGGGTAAACTCAAAGAAAACTCTCTGGGTTTTTCTCGTAAATGCCCCCCCCTTCCTTCCCCTCCTTCCTCTTCCCAGCATGTGACCCCATGTCTAATACACACAAGCCAGTGCATTGTGAATGATTTCTTGTAAAGACCGCACTGTTTCCTCTGTCCTCGCTGTTTGTTTTGAAGTTATGTATTTTATCACATGTCCCGTCGAAGAACCTTGTAATCGCAGTGTTCGTACAAACCGAATGAGGTGTTGATGATTCTTCCTTTACTGGAATCTGATCTGAGAAATGGACGTACCTAGTGGACTGAGGAGACCCTGAGGGGGTTGTTTTGGAACATGTGTTTCATCACCTGTGGTCATGGCTGGGTGAAGGTGTAATAAACTCAAGCCCCACTTGAGGCCCTTTCTTCATTTTAGCTGAAGGAGAGGTAAATGAACAACCCACACTTGAAAGCAAACACACTTTTGTATCACTCCTCTATCACACCCAGAGGTTGGCTTGTTTTCAACATGTTCTGTGTCTCTGTGTTTTTTCCCTTTTACATATATGGCTGTTTGTTGCCTTTTCCAGAGGTCTCGGAATTCCAAGTGATATTCTGAGCTTGTTTCCTTGTTTTGCTGCCAGTGCACAGGTCTTGTGACATCCGCATCACAGATACCATACTGATAACCTGATCTCATAGACACACCCACATTTACACAACCTGTGTGCTGTTGATACTGAACATTAGCAAAAGTATAATTTTGGTTACGTGACATCGTTGTATAACGGCTCAATCAATGACAAGTGAAAGGGTGTGATTGAACTTTCCCTGGGCTGGTGAAGGACCATTTTTAGATCGTTGACTCGTATGACTGGTCTGATGAGCTTATGAGGCGTGACCAAACCAAACAGGCAATAAGAGTGTTTTTTCATTCGTGAAAACACAGGTGACACGTTTGTGGTGTGTGGTGCTCAGATATCCCGCACGGACATTTCAGGGCACTTCCTCATTCCGGCAGAAGCCACAGTGTCTGGCTTTGTCCTCACCTCTGTCCGTGGGTGTGATTTATTGCAGGCGGCCTTAGTAACGCATAATCCCTCAGCGGTCATGCCTCTGATGCAACACAGAGGCAAAGAGGGTTAGTGGGTTCTTATTTTCCAGTGACACAGTAGACGTCACAAAAACTGTCAACAGTGTCTTAAAATACATACTGTTTGCTGTTATCATCATTATTATTATAGATCGTCAAGGTTTACCACTCGCACTGCTTTTCTGGGGTGGAAAACTTCCCCTCTGTTTCACATCCTTTTTTACTGTGTCTTGCCTCCCACAGCGCACGTCTGTTACTAGCCATATGACTGCTTGAGGCATGATGAAGTTGAGGCCATTTACCAAAAAACCTGAGGAACAAACAAGTCACATGCTCAGACATATTCTGATGAACCAGTGTCCCGGGTTTATGCAACATCCCAGGGCCTTGTGAAATGGTTTCCTTCTGTAAATAATTAAAAGAGCAGAGGAAGAGACCGACACAGTTTGTCTTAGACATTCTTGGTTTAAAGACAAAAATAACATGACAATAACATTCGGCCCGGGAGGGAAAATAAACAGGACATGTTATTAGAATATTGTCAGAGTTGTTAAGTTTGCTGTGTATTAACATTCTGTTATGGAGGGGGCTCTCAATTATAAGTGTAAACACTAAATGTGACTTATTTACTTTGAGGACAAAGCAAGGAATACAATAACAATACAGATAAATATAAGGAAACAAGGTTTGTAATTCCACCCAGCAACAGATATGACTTTAAATAATAAAGCATCGAAGCATCGCAGAATAATGAAAAACAAAACTGTCGTAAACTATAACGCCTCTGCCATGGCCCAACAGTTCCCT
This sequence comes from Hippoglossus stenolepis, assembly GCF_022539355.2. Taxonomy (NCBI): domain Eukaryota; kingdom Metazoa; phylum Chordata; class Actinopteri; order Pleuronectiformes; family Pleuronectidae; genus Hippoglossus; species Hippoglossus stenolepis. Next base: position 13,618,159 of record NC_061495.1, on the reverse strand, counting down.
AATGGAACCACATTTAAATTCACTAGATCTGGATTTCTATGTGGATTGCACACTAAATATCAAATTGCACACTAAATATCAGTCCCCTAAACATGCCAGATTTTTTCCTTCATCAATTATTCTCTGATAAACCAACGGAAATGTTGAAAAATGCCTTATCTCACAATATTAAAGAAAGGGGGAGAAAAATAAAAATCTTTCACAAAATCTTGTGCGTAATCCTGCTAACTAACAAACAAACTCAGATGAAAACATAACCTCCATTTCGAAGCTAATAAACCTATAACTTCCTGGTTTTATAAATGTCTTATAATATGATATGAGTGTTTGGGGTTTAACTTTTCTTCCTTAAGATAACTTATCTGTAACACCAAGGCACTTGGGCAAATTAGTTGGATTGTGATGAACAAACTCACACCTCGGTGTAATCAGATGGGCAATGATCTCTTTGGTAAAGGGTATCAAGTGAGGCTACTTGCTGGTGTGAGGTGGCAACAGGGGAAACAGAGATGTTGATCTATTATTCATGCAGCTTCTCCCTGTTGACATTAGTGCTAGTGCTGTTGTCAGTTAACAGACACTGAGGGACAGGGTGTGGCAGGTGCAGCAGCCACGCTTCACAGCAGGGACGCTCTCCCTCACTCCAGTGCCGCTCGCACTCTCGCTGCAGGGCAGCATGGCTGCAGCTCTGAACTCCCCTCAACTGATCCGTGGTTCTCTCTCCCCAGGACATGGACCTGATCGACATACTGTGGAAGCAGGACATTGATCTCGGAGCCAGGCGAGAGGTGTTTGACTACAACCACCGGCAGAAAGAGCATGAGCTGCAGAGGCAGCGGGAGCTGGAGGAAGAGAAGAGGCTGCATCTGCTCCGGGAGCAGGAGAAGGCCCTGCTCGCTCAGCTACAGCTCGATGAGGAGACGGGAGAGTACATACCCCGCCCGCTGCCTCCCGGCACCCCGCTGCAGTCGGCTGTCACACCTTTAGAGGTTACACAGGTACGCACATTTATTGCTTCATTACTCAGAGGTGGTCCGCTCCCACCACATGTGATAGGCTGTGGCTGTGTTGTAGCTAGGTTACCACAATATCCTGTGACGGCACACAGGTGAGTCTGTATTTGCATCTGTGTATTCTGCAGCAGAAGAGACCTGAGCTCTATAAATATAAAATCAATCTGTGGTATATTAATATTATTTGCCTTAACCTGTTTTGCAGAATGTCAGCTTCACAGAGGAGAATGGTGATGCCATGTCGTTTGATGAATGTTTACAGCTACTGGCAGAGACGTTTCCTGTAGAGGAAGCTGAGGTAAGAATATTGACCAAGTCATTTCCACACATTTCTAGCTGTTAACGCACTTTTGAGTTGGAACTGAACACTCTCACACTCTCGCAGGACACTTCAGTTTGCCTGGACACAGCTGCTGTGTCAGTGCCCAGCAGCAGGAGCAGCGTGATGATGTCCCCGGAGCAGCCCCCTCTGCCACCAGCCACCCTCTCCCCAGGTCCGATACCGGCGCCGCCACCACCACAGAGGATGTCCCTGGATTTGGAGCAGGCCTGGATGGAGCTTTTGTCCCTCCCTGAGCTGCAGGTATAATACATGGATTCTATTGCCTCAATGGCACAGTGGTTTGTGTTGTTGGACAAATACCCAAAGAATGCATCAACGGCAGGAGCCCTGCAGCAGGGGACAAACATGTTTTTGTGTGACCTATGAGAACGAGGTCTCACATATGTGGAGCTCATACCACTGTGATTATGTTTCATTGTTGAGACCTTCTAGAGCATTAGGGAGGTGGGTGCTCAAGGTATGATCCGGTGTTTATGGTTAGTAGCCGTAGCTTCATTTAGCAGAGCTAGGTGAAGGCAGAAAGGTGGAGGTTTGTTCGTGGTGGTTTTTCATTCGCTGCCTTATCAGTTTCGTTTCAAGGTAGCTCGTATTTGCATTAGCCGGTGGGTGGAGTGTTTATGCCATTTGTAGCCTTGACCTCTCACTGCGTTAGGGAGAATAAACCTCAAATATGACCATCAAGCGGCCCTGCGTTAGTTCTTCTGGCAGGCTGCTGATAAGACACATGTCATACAAACAAGTTTCTGTTTTTAGAAGCTGCTTTGTGGAGATAAGGTGGTCGGTTAACTTCACAACAACACTAAGCTAGGAGACTGGTATAAGTGATTACTGAGCTATTTCATCAAATGGATATTTTAGTTTGTCGTGGAAATCACACAATAAATCAGAGGTTCTGTCAGATGTCTGTCCCTTAAAATAATTTGACACAGCCTATCTTTTTACACTTAGTTATGTGAAATAACAACAAGAGAAACGTCTTCGAAAGATAATACACATGTTTACAAAATATATTTTTACCATGTCAACACAGAATACCATGTGTATCATGATAATTTGACTGATCTGTCAGCTGGAAAAAGTACACAGCTAAAAATACCCTGGATCTCACTGACCACATCTTTATTGTTTAAGCTTGCTTGAAATGGAATAAGGCAATTTCAACACAAACGGTAAATCCCAGATTATAATATTTGGTTCTGAATGAGATTAATGGCACTTCTTAAGTTTGGCACGTGGATAATGGGGTCAGTCTGAAAGCCTGTTACACAAGAAGTTAAGTTTTTGTGTCAGATCATGAAAAGCAAAAAGAGCAGTGTACATGCAACCACAACACATGTAACACACACAGCTTCATGTTAAAGTCCTTGTATCCCACTAATCACAGCAAACTTGTACTGTCATATGTTGATTGTATTCAAAAGATTCTTCATCTCTTTCTTCTAGCAATGCCTGAACATGCAAATGGAGGACACACTGGAGACGACCACTTATTCTCTTCCAAACAGCCCCGAAGTACAGAATCCAAACTTCACTTTTTACCCCATGACCAATCTCGCAGAGGGGGAAACAAACAGTTTAAATGCTTGTCCTGCAGAGTTCATCAATACATTCGATGGACCTGTTCCCACTGTGGCTCCACCGGACAGTCTTAGCCAAATTGAGGTGAAAGCTCCTGAGTTAAATACTAACTTTGGCGCAGAAAGTTTCAGTGACATATTTTACCCCAACCCCATCCTGGAAGAAAGCAGCAGTCAGCAAGGCCTTGAAGGAAATGAAAGTTCAACCATGTCTGATATTCCAAACAAGCCTTCCTTCACACCCATGGACCTTTACAGCCTCTCGCCCGGAGATGCATTTGACAGAGGCAAACAAAATCTATTGGCTGAAATGCCAGACTCAGATTCAGGCATCTCCTCAAACACAAGTCCAAATGCTAGTTCACCGGCAAAATCTGCATTCGGAGATGGGTCCTATGATTACAGTGATTCCGACATGGAGGAGATGGACCACAACCCTGGAAGCGCAGAGTCCGACTACTCAGAGATGCTCTCGCTAAATTTCCAACCAGATGATCTTCAGACAGTAATTTCTCTATCCGCACCGATAGGGCAGCCACACCTGCGTCATGAGAAGAAACCCAAACTATACAAGACAAACCTGGCGGAGGAGAGTGGCCACAACAACGTGCCTTTCACCAAAGACAAGCAGAGGATGTACTCGGATGTGCGTCTCCCCAGAGACGAGCAGAGGGCCAAGGCCCTCAAAATCCCTATGAGCGTGAGCATGATTATCAATATGCCAGTTGACGACTTCAACGAGATGATGTCAAAGCACCCAATGAATGACGCCCAGCTGGCCCTGGTCCGAGACATACGCCGCCGCGGCAAGAACAAAGTGGCAGCCCAGAACTGCCGCAAACGCAAGATGGAGAACATAGTGGGCCTGGAGGGCGAGCTGGACTCACTGAAGGATGAGAAGGAGCGTCTGCTGAGCGAGAAGAGTCAGAACATCACAAACCTGAAGGAGATGAAGCAGCAAGTCAACAGCTTGTACCTGGAGGTCTTCAGCATGCTGCGGGACGAGAAGGGGAATCCCTACTCGCCGTCCGAATACTCCCTCCAACAGTCGACCGACGGCAGCGTCTTCCTCGTCCCTCGCGTTAAAAAGACTCTCATCAAGGGCGAGGACAACTACTTGTCTCCCATGTAATATGGTACTGCGTTAACATAGTAATACTATGCAATAACCTTGTAGTCGCTCAGCTTTAAAGTATCAGTAGCTCAGAACTATTGTATAGTTTTCGTTTACTCCTCTTGAATGTGTAATATTTTTGATATTTTACTTTTGTACTCTGATACGCTCACAGATCCAATATTGTATGTAAATATACACTTACTCGCATTTGAGATTAACTGTTACGTGGTATTTGTGTGTATATATATTGTATATATATATATATTATATTCCTGTATGCTAATGATTGTTTCAATCATTGCTACCTATATTTTATAACTTTCCACTTCATGATTTGCTGCCCAGGTTTTTTTCTTTTTTATTTCTCTGCTTTTCAATAAACTATTCCATCGCTATATGGTCTCCAGTTTCCTGAGAAGAGAACATTGTGTTTTGAACTGCAACCACAGCCTGTAACAGATTGATGCCAGATGGATGTATAGCATAAGAAATGATTACATAACTTACCACATGTTTAAGTGAGGTTTTCGACTCGAAGGCTTTACCATATAGGAGCATTGAAGCAAGAATAAAATGAAACTCGTCACAGGTTTAATCCACTTTTCCCAATCTGCTTTCTTTTTATTGGAGCAAAGCTTGTTTGTACAGCAAACCAAATCTTTTAATGCTGTAAAAGTCCCTTCGTAAAAAAATAAAAGATCACACCCACTGCACTCATTGTGCTACACAACAAAGAGCATGACTGTTGAGCCACGGTGGAGCATGCTCAGTGTGAACCGTGCATGACAACTTCACAATGGCCCACTGGCCAAGCGTAGTCAAAGGTAGGGCCTTTCGCAATCACCGCGTGCACTCTACGTGCACTTTCACATACAAACACCGCCCTTTGAACAACAGGCGTGTTCTGCACTTCAAACCTCAGAGTGTGTGTCGAACTGAAGTGGGACAAAGGCAGGTCGTCTGAATCAAGAAAATCTAACAAAACCTTTTGAGATCGACAACATACAAGTATCATACAAACATTGTGTCGCTTTCAAGGGATTTTCGGAAAAATAAATACTCACATCAAGAAAAAAAGTTTTTATTTAAGAACATATAACAGACAATACATTTCCATTCACATCATTTAAACCAACAGCTGTTCACTGACACTGGTGAGCTTTCACCAAGCTCACGTTCATTACACTTTTATGTGTAATTAAGTCATCATTCTACATTCCTCAGTTGAAATCTTACCCTGTAACTGGTTGCAAAACATGTCTTTGTCTTTTCCCCTGTGAGACTAACGTGACCTGCCTCTGTGTGAATCCTTTCAAATACAAAATGCTAAAAAAAAAAGAAACTTTAAAGCAGCACATTTGTGGATTTTATTTCTACAACAGAAACAAAACATATCTCACTCATTCTCAGTTTATTGAAGGTTGAAAATCGTTTTTGAGGCGTATTCATTTTAAAAGGCAAAAATTATACAAATCTAAATAATTTATAGACATAATAGGGATATTATTGCTTTATCCTTAAATACTTCAGCAAAAGCTAATCAGTAGTTCGCATTTTTAAGAGTAAACTACCCTTGACATTTGAACTTATTTAGAATTATCAGGAGGTCAATCAAATGTGCCAGAGTAAAATGTATAGCTAACACTTCCTGTACAGAATGCTGATTACTTTATAACCAGTTATTATTCCCTGCCATGTTCCTGTTTCTTACCAGCAGTTGAACTTGTGATTGAAGTTGCTCTCAGTTGAGGCAGATGTCTTCACACATTGGACATGTTTTCGGTTCAGCTTTTCGGGTGATCTGACTTCTCTTTCTGACTCTGTTTGACTGTTGCCTTAACAAGCAGCTCATGTAAGTGCTCCAACTCTTAAATGTATGAAACACTAGTTTATTATATTGCTATGAGCAGTCTAATCATTGATCGAGATGCCTCTTGAGCAATAAGTGTTTCTTCGTGCGGCCTTTTTCTTTTCTCTTTACCACTCAGTGATCAGAGGCGATGACAAGGACCTTGTGACTTACATGACTTGATTTATATAGACAGTTTTATGTCTTGACTGATAACTTGCTATTAGTCGAAATGAATAAATTAACTTGTTTGCTCGTTAAAAGAAATTGTTTTGACAACCACTGATTTGGTTGACCCTTCAATTTTTTTTCCAAGAAAAAAGCCATTTAATAGTTCCACATTGTCTAATATTAAAATTTGCTGCTTTTTAAAAATCTTTTCTTTTCTATAATAGATTCAAAGCTTTTAGCTCTTGGATTGTTAATTGGAGTGATTCATCACCATCAAATTGATCAGAATTGGCTGAGAATAAAATGATAATAACATCACTACAGGTAAACCAAGCAGTATGGTCAAGGTCTCAGGCCGATTCTGGTTAGATGGAAGTATACTGGGGGTCATCCTGCTCAGTTTACCTTAGAAGACCTTATAACATATGCACTGTTGATATAACAATATGAGCAGCCTTGGATAATATTTTGAAAAAGTCTTACCCATCCAGAACCTTCCATGTTATCAGGTCTTTACAGATTTTCAGCAAGAAGAGACTCTTTCCATATCTGTAAATCAAGCAAAGTGGTTACTCTTACCTGCTCCATCTTCTTAAAGTCAGCTTTTTGTGAAATATACTCACTCCCTTTCCTCGTTAATGTCTCAACTCTAGCATTGGCTGGCAAAACTGAAGTATCTCTGACTTAAAGAGTGGATCTCCAATGTGTCCGGGAACTAGTCTTTCTTCGCTAGCACCGGCTGCTGAAGGGTTTAGCTAGCCTGGAAAACAATGATGATTGATGCTCACTACCAGGCCCGACACTGCAAGCTTCCTCCATGGGCGTCGATGCTGCCTTCTCCTTTCTCTCTCAAAATGCTGACTGGTCCACTGTGCTGGGGGCTGAAGACGTCCTGTCTGACAGTCATCTGCAATCTTCCACACTAGCGATGCTGAGGGCCACACTGCAGGTGCTTGTGGCTGTTAAACTCCTACTTGCTCAACACTGGCATATGTGGTGTATGGGCCCTTGCACTAGGACTACCCAAGACTCCCTTGTCATTGACCTTCATTCAAGTAAATACATTGAATATGAACACACTGCATTCACCCACATTACGTCTGAAATAAAACTCCCGGAAGGTGAAGAAAGTTTTGGACAGGCTGGTTTGCTAAACTTCACATTGATAAAAGAGAAGACAACAGATAACAACTCATTTCATCTTTTTTTTCTGAACCAATGACGCACTGAACCTCGTGTTACTTTACTATACAGTTTTATTCACTCTTTTTCTACTAATCAAAATATTTGAACAAATCTAGAATTCGGTTTGCTAGGAACAAGAAGAGTGAGGGATTCCCTTAATTCTAATCCAGATTCCTCATGAGTTTGACATTGGTACTATGAACCATTTACATACTGTGCTTCACATACAAAAAAAAAAAATCAAAAATACACTTGACACTTGGAATTGAGCACTCATAATAACGTGAGAAAGCAAAGTGGTGTAATTCTAGCTCATCTGAGGGCCTGATGCAACTATGTTATTTGACAAAAACCAAATTAAAAGACAAAATTAATTGCCCAGCAGAAAACTTTCCATGATGTTTAAGATCGGACTTAAAAAAAAAATAAAAAAAATACAACAATTTAATCTTCACTCCTGATACCATAGGCACAATATACACACACTTCAGCGCACAAAAGGAAAATGTCTTCGTCGGGAAACATCTATCACAATTAGGGAAGGGTATCATCTGCACTCATGTCTTGTGTATACAGTCCTTCTTGCTTCAGTAAAGTCTGACTTGTGTGTTCCTCTAATGCTTTCAGATGACTGCCTCAAAGTAACCTGCAGCTTTCCTGACCATTCCTTTGCTCACCTCCTCGCCTCTCCTGCTAAGAACTGAAGCCTGTTGAATGGATACAGGATAGAACAAATAGTTATTCTGCACTTTCATGAGCTCACTCTGTACTGTGCTAAGAGGGAGATGTGAAACTGAACGCTACTTACCAAAACATGAAATATTTAATACCGCCGCGAGCCGTAGCTACCACCACCACCGCCACCAGAGTTGTAGCCACCTGCAGGGAAGGATTTGGTCACTGGATGTGTCGTTTTGAGATCCGTGTGTGACACGAAGAGTTAGGAGGGTAAATCTCACCTCCATACGGTCCTCCCGAGTTTCTGCCACCAAAGTTGTTTCCCTTCATGGGCCCATAGCTGGACTGCTGTCCACTATAATTTCCAAAATCGTTGTAATTTCCACCTCCTCCATAACCTGAAGATGCCAAATGTCCATATTATGGCCAGACTTGATTCCAGCTGTCTCATGCTCGTGCATAGCACTAAATGTAACATGCAGAATTCTAGTTTCAATTTCATTTTTACCTCCACCATTGCCTCCATAGCCTCCATCGCAGCCGCCACCAAATCCTCCTCCCTGGTTGCCGTACCCTGGGCCACCACCTCCGTAGCCCCCTCGGCCTCCTCCATAACCTTGACCTCCTCCATAATTTCCTCCTGGTCCTAAAATGGTGAAAAACATGCAAACCTTATTTATTAACGTGACATAATCAACTCATGTGTGGTATTTACATAACATAGTTGTAAAACCCTTTCGGAAGACATTTATACATTTTATACATCCTAAAGATTTATTAACAACTCACCATTGTCAAAATCATCACCGTAACCCCCTCTGCCTCCGCCATAGCCACCTGAAAATGAGGATGGTAACATTTATTATAACAACAGTGATTTCTTTGTTTATTCTTCAAGTCTTGTCACAGATGAGACCAGGTAAATATGATAAGGCCACTGTTGTGTTGAGGTTCTGCAGGGTAGTAGTATTTATAAAATGCTGACATATGTTGATCATTAACATTTCAAAAATATAACCAAGACAAACATCCATCGCTTCTGGCTCTGTAACCACTTGAACACACGAAGGGAGAGTTCACAGGCACAGAATAGAACTGTAGTCTGGGCAGGCCAAGTTGAGTACCTGGTTTAGTTGGTTATGACCGTGCCCATTAATTTGCTTACATTTTTGAGACCAGACACTTTCATCAGATAAGTGAATACGACTCACCTCTGCCGCCACTGAAGTTGCCACCACCTCCAAAATTACTCCCTCTGCCCATGAAGTTTCCAGATCCTCCACTCCTGTCTGATATGAACAAGGTTGCCAATTTTTAAAACAAGATTAGATACTTAAAAATATATAATAGTGTAATGTGATGTGCACTTACCTCTGTTGTTGGACATGGCGCACATTTCCTGTTTTGACAGAGCTTTCCTGACCTCACAATTGTGGGAGTTGATCGAGTGGAACTTCTGAGCTGCAAGGACAAAGAAGAGAAAGAATGTAGCTCTACACCATTGCTTAACATTTCCTAACAGCCAAGATATCTCTGAAGTCTTAACAACCACATACCAACAATTTTATCTACAGTGTCGTGGTCATCAAAGGAGACGAAGCAGAACCCTCTCTTCTTCCCAGTGGAGCGTTCCTCCATGATGTCGATGCATTCGATCTTCCCGTAGTTCTCAAAATGCTCCCGGATGTGGTACTCCTCGGTGTCCTCCTTGATTCCCCCAACAAAGATCTTTTTCACCGTCATATGGGCACCAGGTTTGTTGGAGTCCTGAAACCGAGTGCATCAGTGAGCGCACATTAAATATTAACTGTTGGAATCTGGCGTCTGGTCTGGGACTCGTTTACCTCTCTGGACACAGCCCTCTTGGGTTCAACGACGCGGCCGTCTACTTTGTGCGGCCTCGCTTTCATGGCTTCGTCGACTTCAATTACGGAGGAATACGTTACAAAGCCGAACCCCCTCGACCGCTTGCTGCTGGGGTCCCTCATCACCTGGAAAACGACACACTGGCTCATGTCAACAGCTGGAGGGGCGTGTGGCTATGTTTTTAATGTCCTGTGTGTATTCTCAGAAGTTACAGATACGTACCACACAGTCCGTGAGGCTTCCCCATTGCTCAAAATGGGCCCGTAAACTCTCCTCCGTGGTTTCAAAGCTCAGCCCTCCAATGAAGAGTTTCCTGAGCTGCTCAGGCTCCTTAGATTCACAGTCCTAAAAAAAAAGAAGAAGCAAAACAAGAGAAGAAATTAAGTTATATCGTAAATGCTGTTACAGAATAGCACCACATACGTCATAACCATGGTTACATAACGTTACTTCACTATTACAGTAGAAAATGTGCTTGTATCCGTCACTATATCCTTGACAGCCGATACGTTGAGGTTATTCCAGCGGTGGCACCAGGCCAAGCTAACTGCGCTTGTAAAAGGTCAACTTAAATTTTATTTGAGGCAACAGACCGACATTTTATCTTCTTCATCAAATAAATCATGTGATATCGAAGCAGAAAATCACCAGGGCGAAGCTAACGGTGCGTAAAACCAACTGAGAGGCCTAGTTAGCTTTAGCAACAAGCTAGCCTTCTCCGGGATAGCCGCAGATCCACTACTGTGCTATTACATAATTAATATATATATATACACTACAACAAATAGCAGCATTAATACATTAACTGTGATAAGGGAGAATCATGACAACTATCCAAAACCCAACGGAGAGCCGTCAGGTGCCAACACCGCCCACTTAGCTTGTAGCATTTTTGACAGCCCTTAGCTTAGCTTAGCTTAGCTGGGGCTGTAAGCTAGCTCTTGAGCTGCGTTTCAGCTGCAGAACACCCGCACACGAAACCGCAACACCGCACAGTCCTTCACCGGTTTTGCACGTGTGTCACAGTACACCAGTGGGGTTGCACCATTTGTACATGCACGTTGGTTTAATTTGCAACATTTGCGAGCAACTCACCTCCATTTCGCTGATGTCCGTGGTTTCGCAGGCGCAGACGTGAGCGGGTCATGTGACGAGGAGAGCGATGATGATGAGGATGCTGCTGCAGAATGTCTGCTCTGTCCAACCTGGACCTTTCAGTACAAATACAGCACAGACTAGCTTCTGTGGCGCACGTGTACGAACTCTAACGTCTTATTCTACTCATATGAGACTTTTTATTCTACGGTTCAATCTTATTTAGCTATACGTTAGTACAAAAAAAGCGAAAATTTGTGCCATCTACTGGTTAAAAGAAAAACAAAGACTCCTCATCAGACCCTGATCTGTTGGGGCAGACCTCAGCCCTTCATGGCTACAGCTTTTCATTCAAAAGAGTAAACGTTACGCTGCTTGTCTCCAAGAAGAAAATACACAATACTGTTCAAAGCGTTTTTAATATTTCTCCCGTGCAATAGCATCATCTGGTATTTGTCTTATTGGTCCAAAATTCATTCTGGAGCACGAGGACGACTTCGAGTCTGCAGCCACAGACATAAAGGCTCGTCTTCAGGGACAAGAAGAACAAGGAGTCCTGCAACAGATGAGTGAGCCCCACAGAGCCCTGGTCCCACAAGTCAGTCTGGGATTACACGAGAAGACACTGAGACACAACAGAATAGTGGCAAAATACATGGAACGACCTACATGAAAAGTATACCTTGAAAAAAGGTTCACATGTGTCCCAAGGAAAAATTATACTGTTTCAGGGGCAAGAAAATGTGGATTTATTGCACACTGTATGAAGTTCATGTATGAAAAAGATGTTTGAAACCATCTTCACTTCGATGCATTTTTCCCCCCCACATGAGTCAAAAACTTGGAGACAGCTGGATTGAGATGATAATCATTTATTACTGGTTTTGCAGGAAGCAAATAATCCTGTCCGGTTTTGGTTGCTTATCCCTTGGGCCTTAAGTAAACAGCAGAAGGGAAAAGAAGCTGCTCTAATAATCTAACTTAATTTGAATGAATTTTATGTGGTTTATTGTCAAAGCCAACAAACATTAAAAAAAAAAAAACCTGGCTGTAGAAAACAAATATCATGTGACAGGTTCAGATGTGAGCCAGATGAACATTGTGACAAAAGCCTAAAAGTGACGTATAAAACTACAAACAAATTAACACCGCTCCCTCAAAGTTCCCATTAAATTAAGTGAAAATGCTGCTCTTGTGCTGGAATGATACATAGCTTGTGGCCATTTGAATTTATTAGACTTAACGGGACATGTTTATAGAAATGTGCAACTTGAAAACATAGCTCAAACAAAAATAATATATCTCTTTTAGTGAATTTCAACACCGGGCCCCTCTACAAGACAAGTCTAGCTGGCCTGCTTTATGCATCAGTTACCGACACTGCAAACACGCTTGTCAAAAACACTGACTAAAAGAGATGCAACACAATTTTTTTTAAGTCAAACAACTATCAACAGGGAATGGAATAAAGAACTCAATAAATCTGGGTGATGTCATGAAAGTGTATTTTCACTGCAGACAGACGTGAATTGTTTGACTTATTGCTTTGTTCATCATCTTAAGTAGCTCCCACATTGTTAACTTTCCATCCTTGTATTGTAAACTGTTGTGGCGCTACAGATTTAGCCTCAGCCGTCAGCTGTAATTGTGGAAATGTGGCCCACATCTGCGTTTTCAGTCCGAGTCAGATCTTGCTGACAAGAATACTTCATCGGACGGAAGTATGATCTATGGTCCGTGCGACTGAGCCTTGTTGAGGCTGACCAGCATCTCCAAATATATGACTGTTTTATGGTTGAGACAATGTCTGTCATTAACTTTATTGTCGTGTGTGTGAGGGGAAATGCAGCCCCAATAAAAGGGTAATGTTTTTCTGACAATAATATTGATGAGTATTTATGATCGGACCATAGTTCACATTCAAGAGCCAATTTGTGTTTTGCACCTTTTTATTCCGCTGCAGTAACTGTATTTGCTTGGAGATAATAGACATGTTATAGCTTTTACAGTGCAGTATTACCTCCCACTAAGTGTAATGGTAACATGGTTTTCACTTCAGAGCATATACAGTAGGCCAGCCTTGCTCAGTGGAGATTATTTAAAGCAGTAATATCACCACTGTCCTATTTTTATTGTTTTATTAATTTATATTCGCTGTCCCGCCATGTGTGATCATGAGAAAACCATCTTCTGCTCTGAAAATTGGACCCTGTTGGACCGTTTGAGGAACGCTGATGGTTCTGCTGACGATAAAAAGCCGTATTTTATCTGTGCATTTGCAGTCGACACCTGTTCTGCAAGACCGTTGTCACACTTGGCACGTGGAGCCTGTGAGCGCCTCCGATGTTCAACTGGAGCAGATGGTGGAGAATATGGTCCAAATGTCGTGATAGTTTTTTTCCCTTGTTTGTTTTGGAATAAACAGGAGTTACAATCCCAACAAGCCTTAGGAAACATTATATAACAGTTGTGCCGTAAAATAAATCACGTCTTTACCTGCATGCTTCAGAAACTGAAACTTTGTTACTGAGATAAATTTTATTTTATTCTTTAATCTAATTATTATTTATTATCACATATAAACTAACTCTAAAGTGATCATATAGGTTTGTGCCTTTCACCCAATGTCAGCTGAGTTCGGCTCCAACTCCCCCTGTGACCCCCAAAGAATAAGCGGTATAGATAACAGATGGATGGATGGATGAATGGATAGAAACACATTTTTTTGCTCCAGTAACCTAATATTTACCTCCTATATTATCATTATGATGCACACATTTGACCACTGCCGGCGGTTGTCCTGAAGCAAAAAGCCATAAAACACATATTTATGTCAATATAATTATGTATTTTAATTTATTTCACACTTTGTAATTTAAATTTTTTGAATAATTACAGTAACTTAAAATCTATTAGCAAAAGTCAGTGGTGGAATGTAATTACGTACAGTTATTTCTTGAGTTTTTAGTTTCTCTGTGTAGCTACTTCCATTACATTCTCGAGAGATGATGTGATTTTACTCCAGTGTTGCTCTGACAACTGATTCATCAGGCTACAAAATAAGAAAATGTGAAAACAATGAAGGGGTCTAAATACTTAATGCACTGTGAATAGGTTTTAAAATATACAACACTTTTATTTGTAATGAAACACATGTAATGAAATTGCAGTTTTTAGACTTATGGTCAAGAATCAGTGACATTTGAAGAACAGCATGGTTCAAAATGCAAAGTAATGTTGATCAACATCATCAAACAACCGTATAAGTAAATAACGTAACTAGACACTTGACAATTGTACCTAATTTTGTGTTGTTTTTTTAAATGTATTTGTTTATTTGATGGGGATAGAGCACTTTAATGAACAATATAATTAATTATAAAATTACAAAAAGCAAGATAAATAAAGAAAGTAAGACTGATGCAGTACAATTAACAAATACAGACAGTATACAAATACACAAAAAGGACAAAACACAGGACACTTAAGCCCCATGTTTTTCATTCTTACATCCCAAACACACTTGTAATTATGAACCGAAGCCCTGTGATCTCCACTGAGAAGCTGACGAAGAATCTCATGGTCGAAGATGGAGAAGCTGAGCTGAGAGTAAACGGTGCAGTATCAGCCTCTCGCAGGCGGAGTTTGACGGATGCTCTGTGTACACCCCCCACGCCCCAACCTCAGGACAACATGTTTGTTTGGTTGTTGATCACATCCCCTGGTCTTTGTACCAAACTGCCCCCTGACACAAAGATCTATCACAGGTCCCACACACCGCTACCTGCCAGGGACATTTCTATTTTGTACACTTTTGGTGACTGCTCTGCCAACACCGGTGGGAAAAAAGGGGTTTTATTTCTAAGTCAGTATCAGCATCTGTTTTGTCATTGTATGTTTGAGGTATGTATCACAGCTGCATATGCTGGTAAGGCCTTCAACTGTAGGTCCGGTGCAAGAAGACGGAGATTTAAATGCAATTAGAAATTCATTTACATCAAATGGATTAAAAGATGAATTAAATTATTAGTTAATGACACTCGTAAAGACGTCTTGGTTTGCTGTGATTTACACAATCTCGGCCTTGATTGTAATTTTTCCCCGCGACAAGTGAGTGATATAACGACCCCCTGAAATAGAGGGGGATGTCGTTCCTGGTGTGGACTAAAAGGAAGCACTTAGAACCGTGATTAAATAATTAATACAGGTTTTATACCCATTTTACACTTCCAAATTATGGTTCGCCATATATCTGGGAAACAGCCACTGAGGAGAACCGTGTCAGCAAAAATGTAATGTACAGTAAATCTTTGCGAGGGAGGAGCCAGCGGCTGCAAATCATGGTCGCGAGGTGAGGGGGTGACATGAATATAACCTCCCCCCCCCCCACGTTCTGATCAGGTGGCACGGATGAAAACACACAGTATGGAAAAACACTCACAAACACACTCATTTATACACACTCATTTATATAACTGTAAAGACTTTTGACCTTTGTATTACTTTAATTTGAGGATATTAATCTGATTACTGCCCCTGTTTGTATTCTTCATCACTGAGGTTATAGAGGAAGTGATCCAACAGTAGGTGGCACCACATCACAATGCTCCACATGTGCCAGAGTCAAGGATCAGACACAAGAACTGCTAATCGACCTTTTAATCCACTTTAACTAAAATAAAATAACAATTTTCCTCTGGATAATAATCACACACATGCCTTGAAACAGTTTTTTTGCAATTTGCACATAGCAAATATCTGCATTAGGATTACTTACACAAAGAACCTCTAATAATAAGGGCCTTTTTTGTTTTGCCTCATTGTCCTCTTGTTTCCAGTGTGTCCTCTAGATGGCACCATGGTCCACGAGAAGAAGAGCATTTTACTACCAAATTATCTCACCTTGTAAATGTCAAACAATATTCCCCAAAACTAAATTATTATTTTTCCCATGTGTCACATGTCTGCCTCCTTGATTATAAACAATCACCGAAAAGACGTAATTATATTTGTTTCTATTTGTTCACATAATTGATGCAATTATGGTGAATGGATTTTTTTGTTATTGGCCCATCAGCTGTTGCATCACAAAAATATACTTCAAGAGGCAGACTGAGGAAAACTTACTGATTTATTTAGGCATAAGTTTGTGACTTTGAGAAACGTATCAGACGATCACACTGCAGCAGTTTGTTTTTCTTATTTTTTGAGACACAAGTCATATACGTTTGCTTTGTCTTAACATTTATCACGTGAAATATTTTTAATGGCCCAATCGCTCCTCACAAACCCCAGCCCTCCACTGCCCACGGAGCCCGGGTGTCGAGGTTGACCTTGTCCACAGAAAGCGTAGACTTGGCTCCAGGACTCCATTAGGGAAGCCCGCCTGCCATAACCTGGGTTTGGGCAGACGGACATACGCAAATGGAAACTCTGAGGAAATGGAGATTCGGAGCAGGGAAACCAGGGAGTCAATTTAGTCACTGTCTACTACCTTTTCACATGCAAGTACAAAGCCAATCTCAGATGCTGGTGTTGACGAGAATCTCTCTCTGAGGAATTTGGGGAGAGAACAATTCCGAGCATCTGTTTCCTGTTCACTCTCATGGAGGAAACCGGGTGTAAATCACACCAAATATAAATAGAATCAGCATTCAATTTACAGGAGCTAAAGTTGGTCACTGTGGCCTTGCTTTTTGCTCCTCGCCCTCAATGACATGTTGTAATATTTGCGAGAATATTTGAGAGTTGATAGAGGACATAAAGGCGATAACTGAATTCAAATGCGTGACATGACAATAATGTTACTAATTAAATACAGCAAGAATAGTTTGTGTTCCTTAGCCCAGAACGACATGTTCTGCAGGAATATTGCACAAAATGTTATATATCACACATTTTTATAAGGATGATAACTATATCTTCTAGAATAACCCCTAAAGTCCAAATAAACAGCAGCCTCCAGCATTATGATTAAAAGAGGGTTTTAGAGTTGTGTAGCATTTTAATATAAATCCTATGAGGTAAATTAAATAAGGGATCTGGATTCGCTATATCATCCCAACATCGTAAACTTGAATAAATGCAAAAATATATTTTTCTTGGCATAGCTGGTCATAAAATATGTGTCACTATAATATTGATATAATGCTTCTGAATTTTAGAAAGATTGTCTTGGCCATGAAATATTCTACTTATTACCTTGTAATCGCATTATATTTAATTTCCTGGGACATATTCAATGAAATTAACAATTAAGAAAACCATTTTAAGATGATGCTTGTGTTTTAACCTGTACTGTAGATATGAGAATGATGAAATTACACCATGAGATCAAGATAGAAGTTAATGTTAGAGTTTTGGAGTTTTTAGTTTTTACACTTAATATAAATGAGAGATAAATAACTTTATATAAAGGAATGGCTGTTGATACTTAATCCCTCTTCACCTTTACTCAGTTATTTGTTTTGCCTGACACGACACACATTAGTTTCTAAGAAAACGGATGCACTTTGTTTGCGTTTTAATATCGACGTGTTGCTCTTGTCTGATACATGGTGGCCATCACACTGTGTATTGATACTGACAGAGCCTTTTAAATGAGCCACAGGTCAGGATGAGCTCGGAGCACCTCTCCCCTTCTCCTGTACATGGACAAATAATTACACGTTCCCTCCGAATGCTCTATGGGAGCAATAAAGTGCGCTCGGCTCTATATGCTTTGTCAATCCTTTTCTAAATGGATAATGCATTCTGCTGGGATTCAAGACATTTGTGTGAAATAAATCACAAAAATTGTCTAATTCTTGTGATTTTAATATCGCGAGAGTGAACTTCCCTCTTGCCTTTTCAGGTAAAATGGAAGGAGGAGGTGGGATTATGCCGGGGGACAGTCCAATGCATTGGCCTATTGATGTCCAGAGAAGAGACGCAGATAGTATGGTGTAATAAAAACCTTTATTTACAGCTCCTCAGCGGAGAGCAACAGAGGAGAGCTGTTTCCCTCTGGCACTAATTGACTGCCTGCAGCAGGAGAAACATAGACTCTCACCCCTCGCTGGTGCACTACTCTCAGATGTAATAATAACCACTAGGCTTTCTCTCAATGTACTTCCAATGTCATTGTTCTCCACATCCATTGTAAAGGAGTATTCATTTTGACTGAGTAATAATAAATAGAAGATTTGGGGAACGTGTTTCTGTGCATGTCTGCTCTCTGCTAAAAGAGCTCGTAGTAATCTGTGCAGCAGCTCCGAAGGCAGTTGTGTGCGGTCCATTCAGAGCATGTCCCCTCTTCCTGGGTGAGAACTAAAGGGGAGGGTGGGGGCAGGTGTGGGAGTCAAGGGAAAACCATCTCTCCTTTCCCCTAATTTTTGTGTACAGGCAACAAACGACCACAAAAGTGCTGCTTTCACAGTTTTCTGTGGCCAGACGTTGAGCTCCCGGCAGAACGAGACAAAGGAATGGCGGGATGATGAAGTCCCGAGCAGTGCGGGGCAGGTGTTTCCTCTGTCTCCCGGGAGCCGAGGAGTACACCTGCCCACTACTAACCCACTGTGATGGATCGATGAAGCAGTAACTGACTCAGCACTTCAAGAGCTCTACCTGGGATTAGAGCACAGAGGACCTGATTGAAACACACTGTCATCCCACAAACAATAACACACATCCATCTTGGAGGGCCGGCTCCTCGTCCCTCCCCTGTGCTTTACCATCACTGAGAATGATTGCACTGTTGATGATGAGAGGAGCAATTTATTGGATGAGAGGCAATGGCTAAATTTCTGGAGACATGATGTCTAATGGCTCCACTTGCACACAGTAAACACTATCTGCATCACTATGAAGCAGCTGAATTATGACCTCCGCACCTGGTGATCGCACACACTCACACTCTCACACACACACACACAAACACACACAGAGGCAAATACAAGCATGTACATACATGTACAAGCAAAAATACAAACATATAAACCTCAAAATAGGCATTTACACAAACTCACTCGCACACACATGAACACACACACAAAATAACATTGTCATGCACACACAGGCAAACATGTTGTAATGTTTGGAATCGGACGATTCTCCATTTAAAACAAGAATAACCATAAGGTCTTCGTGGTCCCGGGAGTCGATGACTAATGTTGTATAATAGCTGGTGCTGGCACGGGTCATTCTGCAAGTCGACCCAGGCAAATCCTCTATGGTCTGTTATCCAGTTAGAAAAATGACTGTTCAACAAATTATTTAATCAAATTATATCCTGAAGATGGAAAAATTGTGTTGTAGGAAACTTTTGAAACAGCTGTCACAGTAATATGGCAAATAATCAAACCCCAATAATGCCAAAGATTCTTTTGAAGTGTGATATGTTTGTCCTCACTTCAGGCAAATGTTTTAATACTTTTATTTACTGAACTGAATTAAATTAAGATTTATTTTTTTCCACCCGTGGAATGCAACTTTGATTCAATGATGAGGTTTAACTTTCACAAATGTGACTTTTTTCATTGCAGAACATTTTGTGTTGTGCAAAGAAAGGACAGCGGAAAATAAGTATAGAGTGGAACTAAGTCCAATGAATGTGATTTATGTTGGAAAAATAAAGTTGGGCTGATGAAATCGCACTGACCTTTATTTCACTGAAATTCAACTTGTATCTGTTATTGGTTGCTTTTCGTATCATTGTTAATGATTGATAAAAAAATTGTGAGGTGGGGTTATAGGTAGGGGCCATGCCAGGAACAGTTTAGGAACCACAAACTGGATGAGGAAGCCATGAATAAAATCCCATGCAATGCTTAGACACAACTTTGGAGGGAGCCTGAAGCATGAGGCTGAACCCAAACTGAACGCCCACATGCTATTAGCCTCTCTCTCTTTCTCTTAGGCAAATAATGGTATTAAAAAGAAAAAGATATCGATGGAATGTTCCTTCTTGATATTATGTTGATATTAAAAATAAACAATTAAGAATTTAATGATGTTTTCTAAAATAGAATAAAATATGCACAGTAATGAGATTAAAATGCTGTGTATTCATGTACTTTATATAAATGCTGATTGGGAGAATTGCGAGATATCCAGAGATATCTTTGTGTGTATTTTCTTTAATCTCATACTTTTTTCTAGGAGTAAAAAACGTTGTAAGCAAAGCATGCAGATTCATCAACGTGCAAGTAGCTTCTGAGTGCAGGGACAAAAAGGAAGCTGTAACTAAAATAGTGTTGTCATGGATAAACAACACGGTAAATGTACTGGGTGCAGTTTCATCTAGTGGTGGCATCCGAATATCTGGCTGCGCTCCGCTGTGGCCAGTCACGCTTCCTTATCTTGTCCTGTTCTGCTTATCTGGCCTGTGTACAGAGTTGGCTCTGTAATGAACGTCACGCCTACACCTCTCCCCATGTGGACGGACCGAGCGCTGTCCCACACGTCCGTCCACACATACAATAGCTGGAGGGGGCGTCGGTGGGGAGGGGGTGCAATGCTCTGTCAGACACACAAACACCTGTGTGTCTCACTCCACATGTGCCCAACACATGCACACAGCGAAGCTGAAGCCGTTGTCCGTTGTGGTCAAACGTTGGAACTCGTTGTCCAGGTGGCAATGACAGATTTAGAGGATGTTGTGGACGGCGGTGGACAGAGGCTGGCCTGTGGAGGATACGTGTGACATGTAACATGCAGCGGTGGCGTGGAGTGATGACATCCTCTGTTTAATGAGCAGAGTTAACACGGCCCATGTTAAAAGTGAGCGGCCTGCTGCAGAGGGCTGTAAATCTGCCTGCTATCACAGCCGCCCCACTAATACAGGAAGTATTATCTAATAAGAGCAACAAGGAGGACTAATTTCAATAGAGCTGTTACCTCCCACGAGCAGAGCTTGAGCCTCTAGTGGTAGAGAGGATAACCCAGTTAGGAACTACTATAATTAGAAAGCAACTACAGAGTTTAGTAGGACAAACCCTGACCAGACTCTTCTCTCCTCTTGAGTTGTCTCATTTTGGGTTTCGTAAAAGCAAACATGGTGCCAGACGAATCCCAGACGTCTGGTTGTTCTGTCCCAGCTGCCTTCGCTTTGCCACATTCCTGGGCCGCGATAGAACTCTAAAGGACCTCTGTGTCAGTGCCCCCCGTTCTGGCCTGCCCTTCAGCCCTGATTTGTGGAGTGCCGGTGTCAAAGGGGACTTACTTTGTAGATGGTGTGCTCTGCTTACCTGTTTCCCCACAGCACAAGCAGTAAATGTCACCCCATGACACTCTCTGGACTGTCTCACCCTGACCATTACAAGGCTCTGGGATTCACAAACGCACGCGGCAAAAAAAACAAACAACAACAACACAAAAGTAAAATGACTTGTTAACAAAACCCTAACTAAAATAAAAAAAAGTCTTACATGCCTGGACTGTAAAAAGCAGAGATAGCCACTTTCTGTGCGGATGTGGTGTCTTGTCTACGGCTGTAATGCGATTGTGTTTCCGAGTTTTCCTCCACTGAGCGGGGGGTAATTGCTGACTAGTCTTTTAACCTTATTAAATCATCCAGAGGCAGTGTTGGAGTGAAGATGGAGTTGATGATACTGCACCTCTCGTGCTTTTAGGAACAGGAAAGATGCTGACTGCACCTCGTCCAGGGGATTATACACCGAATTCAAGCAAAACTGCAACAGCTAATTAGAGGGAGAGGGAAGCACGGTGACAATCACCATGGGACGGACCTCAGGCGGTGGATTTTTTTTTTTCTCACTGCAATTTTTCTCTTGTTTTGTGCAAGTTAACTTGGCAGCACCATCATTGTTAGTGCTTTGGTTATAATTTTTACAACACGTTGCATTTGCCGTCATCAAAATTTATACGGCTCCTTATGCATAATGATCGTCACTTTTTATGAGCATAAATCCATTGACGGCCATTATTCCTTCACTGTTGATGCGTGTTCATAAAAACACACATACACAGGGTTTGATCGCTCGTGGACATTTCTCAGAGCCTGACATTCACAATATGGCTGCTGAAAATCCAAAGAGGTTTGGGTCTGAGCTTAATTAGATCCCGTGGAGCTAAATCAAATCAGTCTAAACGAGAGCGGCGAGCCAAACCCTCCCCGCACAAACGCGTGTCTGTTGTCTGCTCCGTGCGATCGCTATCTTTTGGATGTTGTGCCGGTGTTGCTTCAAAGTAAAGCCACCTTTCTGTCTGCTCGCGTTCACTTCTTCACCCTCCTCCGCTGCCTCCCATGCATCTTTTTCAGGAGAAAAGGGAAGTGAGGAGGATGGAGAGTTTTCTCCCCTCTTCACTCCTCCCCTCGCTCACACTGCTTAACCTTGACAAGTCAATATGATACAGACGCAATTTGCTTATCTCCTCCTGACATTACCACTGCTCTCCCTGCTGCGGGGGCATGGGGCCTGCTCCATTAGCATAGCTTACAAACACATCACTCTCTCCCTCTGAGGAGCCACACTCGTCTGTGGATGCCTTAACGCCCCAACACAATAACAATATAACATCTTAAAAGGCTTTTAAAAAAAAGACTTTCTCGTCTCTTATAATTTTATAATTGGGCCTCCTCTTGAGCTATAACTAATATTCCACACAGGAAACCAAACAGATAAACTAATCCAGCAGTTCTGCATGACTTAACTGACCAAGTATTTTTTTCTTTTCAGCTTCTGGCTATTCTGCAATCACACAGCCACCCTGCTCCACAGTGTGCAGGCAAATGTGCTGTGCAGATATATACCTGTGTGTGTCAGGCCGGTGAACCGCGCCCCTCAGCATCTGGCGGGTCGTCCCTGGCCAGAGAAGCCATCAGCTCCCTGGTCTGCAGCTGCAGGGTGGCTCCAACCCAGGTCCATTAGTCACCAGACCCTGGACACCTCTCGCTCATCCCACCACATAAGGTAGCGTAATTGATACCCATCAGCTGTGGCTGTAATCTCCTCGGTGGGAAGCGGCGCGGGTGCAGGATGCGCAGTTCGTGTTTGGTTAAGAAGGTGGCGAGCGGGGTCCAGGACTCCAGGCCTGTCTCTTTGCCATCACTCCACTTGAAGGTGAGATGATTTAGGGGCCTGGGAGAAAGTTAATTTCTCTTGATCATTGTGTGCAACCTGGAGCCTTAATGGCGGGCGTAATTAATTCTGCTGATGTTAATCACCAGGGCTGGTCCCCACAATTATCAGCCCT
This sequence comes from Hippoglossus stenolepis, assembly GCF_022539355.2. Taxonomy (NCBI): domain Eukaryota; kingdom Metazoa; phylum Chordata; class Actinopteri; order Pleuronectiformes; family Pleuronectidae; genus Hippoglossus; species Hippoglossus stenolepis. The sequence goes on along the minus strand of NC_061495.1, from coordinate 13,595,070 downwards.
GTGCAGATGGGGCGCGGCGCAGACATGAAAAATTAGGAAAATGAATCTGTAATGGGGTGGCAGATCTAATCTGCGTCAGAGAAAACAAAGTTAGGAAGAGCAAAGAGCCCCAGGATTCCAGGTGAAAGCCACCAATGCCGACAAACCTGTGTGGCAGAGCTGAAAAATGTTGCCGTGTCCAAAGTGTTTGGTAATTACTGGGGCACTGAATTGTTCTATTGTTAATTCATCACTGTGGCAGAGGTTAAGTTCAACATCTCCTTCCTGGGCTATATGGGTTGGAGAGGAGGGAAACAGCGGTGGTCACATGCTTGTGGAGTCACTGTAAGGTTAATCAGGTTCTACTCTCAGTTGTGTGGGCTTTGCAATCAACCTGCAGAGGAAGAGAAATGAAAAACACACGGTAAATGATTGAAAGGCAGATGGATGATGAATACTGCTCTGCTCTTCACATCTGTAGTATTCACGGTATGTAGGTCAAAATACAGTCATACAGGGATATGCAGACAAAATCTGGCCACACACACACATGGTTGCATTGCTTTAGAGAAAATTACAAATTAATTGGCCCAACTGAAGGGGTAGTGTCCCATTTCTCTATGTAGGGGAAGTGGCCATCTAACCCTCCAAACACCCCGTCAAATCGGGGATTCAGAATCACCCTATAAATGAAGGGGTAGACGGAAATTCCTGAATGCTTTACGAACGGGTGAAGTGAAACAAGATGGCGACCACTGCCGGTAAAGTGCTCATAAATGTGATTATAGAATCTTGTAAAATAAATTAAAAATATTATTAAAGTATTTCTTAATCCAGTGGAATATCTTGTTTAAATCCAGTAGCAAATGAAAATGTTATTGAAACACTGTGACAAGAGTTTCAGGAAAATCGTTCCTTACTCCTGTGTCCTGTTTATGAAGCTTGAAAAAAACTTTGTTTGTATTGTTTGTCACTGTAGTAACGTAGGTTGGCTGCTGATGACGTAGCGAGTGGTGTCCCAATTCCTAGGGGAAGATTTTCTTGCAGGGGCTCAGTTTGGAGGGAGACACTCCCAGTGGAGTAGGGCCAAAGGAGAGGAATTGGGACAGGGCCTTTCAGTAATTTACTGGAGACTTAGGCAACCATAACCATATCCATCTTCACCTTAAAATGGAATGATTTATGTACCAGAGATTTGTTTCTTTTGTCTCCACAAGGGTGACAAGTCCCCATAATGTGACTGTGTAAATAGATTTATGTCCCAACAACATGAGTAACACTTGGACCACACGCACGCACACGGACACACACACACACACACACACACACACACACACACACAAACATGTCGTGTGTCATGACTTCAGAGGATATTACATTGATTTCCTGGAGTCTGACCCTAACCCTAACCCTAACCCTTCCTCAAAACATGTCTTCACCTTAAAATTGTATAATTTACGTGAAGGGGACTTGTTTTTCGTCCCCACACGGAAGATAAGTCCCCAAAATGTGACTGTGTAAGTAAACATATTCACGTTCCCCACAACATGAGTAATACTTGGACCACACACACACACACCCACACCCACACCCACACACCCACACACACACACACACACACACACTTGATTGTTTCAATCATGGCTTGTACTGATGGAAGAATTACTAAAGCATTAGTGGTCAAAGGACAGATACTCCCAGAGGACGTTTCCTCTGCCAACGTCAAACAAAATTAAGCAAAATACAACTGATTAATTGAAATTGCAGAGGAGCCATTTTTCAAGCTCTTACTTGGCTCTGGCAGTTGGGCATGCCGTCATTCCTATTTGGTCTGCTTAATTAGTCTTCTACCTATTTTGTCTTTAATAAGGCATGCCATAGGTTCTTAGAAAATCCAGGAGGTTAGAATGAATCATTATTCATCATCACTGTTGTTGGAATGTTGAAAACCAAACAATAGACTGAACTGCTGGCTATGATTTAGTTAAGGTGTATTATTAATGAGTCGAATAACTAGTTCCACTGCATTGTTGTTACACAATCTGCGCGCTCCCCTTGAATATCAGCACAATTTAAATATCACCCGTGATGGTAAGCAAGAACAAATCTAATGGACTACTTCATGATCAGAGCTGTGTTATCTGTTCTCTGTGCTGTAATTTATTACGTTGCTGCAGATATCGTTCAAACAGTAAAACCACCCACCCCTGGATTGTCAAGGTATTTAGTAGTAATTGCGGTTGTAATCAATACGCACATACTGACAATATTACACTTAAAGTTTTTTTCCAATATACATCAAAGGTCAAAGGCTCATTTTCTTGTAATTACTCACTGGGGGACAAATGCAATTCTTGAAGTAAACCTCAACAAACAATAATAGATGGAGCAGCTGGTTGTTCATTGTTCTGTGGTCAGACGTTCCTCAGCAGCGGTGACCAGGTGTTTACACAGGGCACCGCCACACAGCGAGGCGAAGGACATAAACAGCTTTTAAAGGAGCCGTGCAAGGGTCTCCGCGAAAAAGACTGTACCACACACAAATCCTGGAAAAGCCACTGCCCTTGAAGCACTCAGCGAATTCCTCCACGTTCAACAGTTCCATGCGTGCATCCCGGATTCCTTCGAGAGCGCGTCGTGATGGAGATTAGTATCGTCATAATTCCAGGGGATTATATGCTAATGCACTCGCGCCTGTTTGTATGAGAAAATTGCATTGTGGTTATTAGCGTGACACCAGAGCTCCGAGATGCTACTTGGCAAACGTCCTCATCGGCTCTCAGATGCCCTCCAAGGATTTACATTTTTATTACAACACAAGATGGAAACCACGGTGATATAACGGCACACACACGGAGACCAAACGCCCCCAACTCGAAATATTTAATTGAAAGTATTCAAATGTGATTCATTGAACAATTATTCCCTCATTCTACAAGCGCATAGTGCAATTGTTTTGCCTATACGGGTCTCTCCTGCTCTTCCCTCATCCTCTCACTAACACTCCCACTCCCTTTAAATTAGAAATCGGACTGGCCTTTGTAGGAGACACTGAGGGGGAATCAATAGGTGCATTAATTACAGCAATTCATTACCCAAATAAACATGGGTCTCAACCTTTGCTGGATACAAATTCGGGGGACGTTAAGTGTTTGGCTGGAGACAAAGGCCTGGACCGGGAATCCCTATTGCATTAATCTGTGGGATCAAACTCCACTGAGTGCCAGGGCTCCTCCTGGGAGTGTCCAGCCTGGGATCAATCCCTGCACACAGGCAGTGAGTTATGGCTACCGAATACAAAGGTGGTCATGTGACATGGCACCGACACCGCTCTGCTGTTGCTGTGGTGTGTGTTTTTACCTCTTTCGCTCTCTTACTCTGGCATTTAATGGGGGTCCTGCTGGCCCATAATGCAGTGGGCTAACAGGGCATGCTCCTGCTCCCCAGATCCCCAGTGTCTCTGCCCATTCCAGGGTCTGGTCTCTTGCATATAGGGCCACTGAGACTTCAGAAGGCTCCTGGCAGAGGACGAAGGTAAAGGACATCCCTCTCCCTCACTGTCATCTGTGGAGCGTGTGCCTATTTGTGAATTATATCTCCAAAGGTGGCCATAATAAAACATGATAATGATGGATCACACCGATAAATTACTGTTGAGTGGATTGTTAGGTCAGATGTGTTGGTGCGTGTGTGAGCTGGAGGCAGCGTGTGAAAGCCCTGAACACCCTCGAAAGTATGATCAGCCCCCGGAGCAAGGTAAACACACAAACAGACAAATAAAGCACACAAATACATACATATGTTCACGGGTGCTGTGCAGGATGGAGTGCAATCTGGGGAATTTTACAAAGCAAACTCTCTCAGTTCCATAATATGCTTCTGAGTTTAAGAAATATATATAAATCTGTAACTCATCATATATTTAAATTGCAGGTCTTTAATTTGTTGCAAGGTCATTCTCTGCAGAAAATAATATATACTATGTTGTTGATGCATGTTCACATGTTCCTCTATATCTGTGTTAAGAACATGCAATCATGCCTTTACTTAAGGCTTGTGTTTGCCACATCCATCTTCTGTCTTTACATTTCTTTCCAGCTGCATATTCTCCTTAAATTCTGCCATTACAGCAAGAGCCTTGTAACCTAAGCTATACGGTTAATATTGCTTGTTTATAGCAAGAATAAACGTACTTACCTAACTTGTCCAAACTCATAAATCACACATTTGCTAAGAAAAAAAGGGAAACCTCAGGAACAGCAATAGATGACAGATTTCTATTATGGGATAAACACACATGAATAAATGTTCTATAAATTCATACCAGACAGAACAATGATACGATTATAAAAACTGAAAGATGGAGTTGGCAGTTTCAGGAAAAAAAAAAAGGAAACATCTTTTTAAAAAATTGATCAAGAAACAAAACTATTTATCCATAATGTCTATTGATGTTCCCATTTCTAACAATAGTGAGCTAAAATTGCCAAAACCTAACTATAAGAGCATGGAATTTAGTTAGTAAAAATTAAGTAATGAAATAAAAAATAATACAAGAGACTATCCATATGTAAAATTAAAACAATTACCTAAAAGCTAATGCGAGCCCTAGAGGATTGTGAAGGCTAAGTATTCCTGTGCACACAGACTTCATGGGCTTGACCCAGAGGATCACAGTGTGCACATCTGGGCATAAAGTGTTGCAGATGTTGTGCGTGTCTCTTTTTGCCATCATAAATACCGGCCCAGTTTGTCGAAGCCGGGTACACTTGGATAATGAACTCACGCCAGAGGAACTCAGGGGGTACACAGTTTGGGGCTCATCTGAGCTGCTTGTTTAATGTGGACTGACGTTTCCTTGGCCCAAATTTAATTTCTTGCCCTGACCCACTTTTCATTTGCTCCACAGCCGTCCTCTCAGCACAGAACTTTGTGAACTCTAAGGTCGTCTTTTTGCTATTTCGTAGAGATAAATTCAGTTTTTACTTTAAACTGTGACTATAATTCACATAGATGTAAACTTGTGAATAATTACATCCAAGTTGTTTTCATTGGTTGTGAATATCTGAACAGTATTCAAGCCTTAGACCATCCACTTACACCTTTTAACACTCAAAGCTAAAAGGTGATTAGTTTTTCATAAAAGTCCATTTGAGTTGGCCACCGTCCAAAAGTGTTACTAATTAAAAATCAATCTGTGGGCCATTAGCTCGAAGGTGTGAGCCAAGGTTGTGTGTATCAGAGGATCATTTGTAATGAGGCTAGCTTTGAATGTGGAGGAGGAAGGGAGGAAGGGAGGGAGGGAGGAAGGGAGGAAGGGAGGAAGGGAGGGATGGGAGTAGGGGGAGGTATCTTAGATAATCTAGGGACCTGCTGTTGCTCAACTTAACAATTGATACTATGTGTAAAGATGCTGAACTTGTAGTCTTCACTAATTGATCCACTTACCCTCATCGGGTGAAAGCAGAGAAATAAATGTAGGTGTTCATTGCATGCGAGGGACTCCATAGATAACTATTAAAGCTGGATTTGTTGCCCTGATTCTGATGGCTACGGAAGGGATTGCAGAGCAGGAAGGCATTTGTCTGCTTTAGCACGAGTGGTGTTAGATGTTTATGTGATAAATGTTCGCTAACTCAGACCAGCACCTTGGGAGCAGCAACCTGCATGGAGCCCAGGACTCTGGAACTTATTAAAGTTGCAGGGGTGTATTTCATAGCACCTCTCTAAAATCTGTCCAATTACAGAGGTGTAGCTGCTACTGATGCCTACAAATTAAGCCCCTTAGTATGAAGTGTAAAGGGTCGAAGTGGACACGTCAACCGCACATTTTACTGCAATTATACGGAAATAATGTTCTAATATAACCAATCACACAAATGAGTTTGCAGGATATAAGAGATGTTTTTATGTCATATCATGTTAAATAAAAAGGGTGTACACATATATGGGTGGCTAGTTTCTATCAGCTCATTGTTCTTTATGGTAAAACATTGGCTGATGTGGCAAAAAAAATCTGCTCTCCTGATCTTCTGTGGTCGTGAAAAGAAGTCTGGATTGTATGATAGGAAAAGTATTGAAGGAGTTTGGTTTAACTGCTCTTTTCATAGAAACACATGGTGCTTTGGTTGTGTTTTAAAGGGCGATGACAGGATTAGGGTGCATCAGCTATTCGTAAATTCGTTACTACATTTGTGTTGGGAAATAATCTTGATTTCCTAAATTGGGTTGCACCATTAAAACTAAAGAACTTGCTGGCTGGAAATAATTTGCTAATGTGTAAATTAGCTGCTAAGAAACATCTTTAGCATCATCCATTCAATAGCAGCTAAGATCAAGTTACTATAATGATATTTTGTCAATGTAGGTATTAATCTATGTTGTTTAATAATACGGTTTAGTGTGATAGTTTGGTAATTTGAGGTGTATTGTGGAATGTTATTTCAGATAAATAGTGGTTTCCTTCCGAAAACCAAAATATCAATAGTGGAGGAGGTTTGCGATAATGTGCATCTTAAGAACGGGTCCCACATGAAGTAATGCCGCATTCCATTAAACCTCGGAATTTCCAACCCCCGATTCGGAAGTTGCAACTGGAACGCTCTTTCAAGTTGGAATTTCGACTCAGAAGGTCGAAGCTCCCACCCCCGACTTCGAAATCCAAGATGGCCCCTCCGTATATATACAGCGTTGAAAGCTGTAGTTTTTACTGTTTATTAGCACTGTCATTAAATGTGTCGCACACATAGTTCTGTCTAATAACTGTCTGTGGACGTTTTACTACGGTGTTAGTATGCGTGAAATGCTGCATTATTAAGAACTGTTTCTGCTAACAATGGCCAGCTGGCTAACGTAAACATTGTTCCTGTGCAACTAGAACACTGTCAACTCGGGTTATTCGGATGTGACGTCATTTCGAGGCCCGAGCTCCGAGGTGTAATGGAACGTGGCATAACATCATGTAGTTGTAGGTGCTTGTAGTTTCTTCACAACTCGCAAGTCTCTCCTAAAAATGGTCCACCATCGTTGAAATTTCTTCCTCGCGTCCTATGGTCATCTCGCTTGAACTACAGTGCCCCCACCCCCCCACAATGTCTCGTGGTACTGTTTCGTATTGTCGGTGTTGTTCCCTACTGTAAGCTTTCGGAGGAAGATCACAAATACGGACGAAATGACCACAGAGTATGGACAGAAGGTTCCCTCTGTTTCTGTATACATGTCTAACATTGAGAATAAATGAGCCTGTAGTAAATACGTTTTCCTTTTAAATCCTTTTAGCGGAGGAGCAGCCGACTCTAAAGCAGTAGAAATCTGGAACTAAGTATTCCACTATTTTAAGGAGAAAAACTATTCTTTTGAAGAAAGGGTTTGAAGAAATACAGCTTTTATTATATGTTTTTGAGTTTACACTTGCATGTGACTGCCAGACAACGAGGGAAAGAGAGTGATGGGGTAAGAAAAAGAATGGTAGTGAGTGTGAGATAGATTGTAGGGAGAGAGAGAGAGAGAGAGAGAGAGAGAGAGAGAGAGAGAGAGAGAGAGCAGTTGTGTGCTTTTGATAATACATGAGTCTGAGAGCGATCTGTGGCTGCTGTGACAGAGGAAGCTCAAGGAGAGCTCAATAACAGAGCTGTCAATGTATTCCCTATTTGAGTGTATTTTTAGTGCAGGCATCATGGGCCTCATGCATATTTCAATAGATCTTTTGTATATTAGGTGCGAGAGAACACACAAACTGGAGTGAGGACTAGCACAACATGACTCCAAGAAATATGGGCTTGATTCTTAGATTTGACAGAACTGCTCAGAGTGGCCCCAGATAGGTTGGGTTTGACTTTCAGTGGATGGGGTAGGAAGACCTTCATTGATTGCATTTTGAGACAACAAAGAGATGACATTGAACCTACAGTGAGGAACGAAACAAAAAAAAAAGATGTACAACATATTAAACTTGCAGCGCCAGCCAATGTGTAATAATACCATAAAAAAAGGAAAAGAAAATGAATGGATATCTCAGCAGGCGGGTGGAAAGAAAGACTCACGGGCATGTGAACACACACACACACAAGCGGGTGGTGATGTTTATAAAGATCTTTAGTTTAGCACATTAGATTTCCAAGGATTGCACACAACAGGATCAATTATGATCAGTGTTGTCATACATGACATTTGAGAAACCATCATGGATTCGTAGATTATGTCATATAATGGTCCATGTTTCCTCTCTGAGCTTATGAAACATCATTTCGCTGATGGAGCATATTTTTTTGGAGCAACGTGTACATTTGGTGATATCAGATAGGGAAGGAAAGACCCCCATCCCCTGGACGCCAGGACTGACTACCCACAACACCCCTGTGACCGCAGCCCAGTTCACAGCCTGACAGCAGCGAGACGCCACTGAGATTCCACGCCAGAGCTTTGGGGAGGATCAGACAGGCAGTTTTTTTCCATTACACCGAGGTCGTGGAATTTACTCTTGATGATAGCTGGATTCTATTAAAGCAGCAGTCTCTGTTGCCTTTGAGGATTTACTTTAATATGCATATATCACATTATGGCAAATGTATTCTATAATCGATTCCTGTGATGAGACAAGTGGCTGACATCTCCCGGGTCTGTGTAATGTAAAAGAGACAGCTCTATCTATCGCAGCGCAGACATCTCCCTCGGAAGGCGGAGAAAATTGGCTGCGGTGAGCTCTGCAGGGTTAAACATCTTCAGATGTCACAGGGTGTTACTGCACACTGAGGATTGCACTACAGAGCTCTGCCAGGAGAGGGAGTTTTTCATTTTTTGTCTGTGTGTGTGTGAAGAATGTGATTGGCTCATTAAGGGTGGCGGAGCATTATCTTTCAGATACCTCATGTCTGTCCAGACTTCAGCCTCCAGGGTTCAACAGCTGGTACCAACTTCAGTTAAGCTCGAAGAGATATTTGTGTTAAAACCACAATCCAGTTGTGTGTGTGTGATGCATCTTGTGTGTGTGTTGCAGCTTCACACATCATCTGTTGAATAGACACGATGACAAGATTGAATCAACACACTCGGCCTGTTTTGAGTTTGAGGTCAGTCGGTCTCCCTCCTGAAACCAAACATGCATGTTTTGTTTTCCTGTGACAAAACCGCAGAGAAAAGCCTCAAGAATCTGAGAAGGACAAACATATACAGGGACTGTGGTGGATGGTTAAACCCAGCGCTGACCGCTGAGCCACCACTTGTAGTGTAATATAACATTTTATTAAGGATGGCGAGGAGGATTCTGACTTCACACCTGACACAAACTGTTACATCAAAACATTAAAAGGTAATTTGAGTCACACTTAAGTCAGTATTCTTCAGTATTCTTCTCTTACAAGAAATAACTGGACACTAAAGATTAGAGGCCAGCTGATACGCTGATAATCAGCTAAAATGAGCCTGTCATCGATATAAATGTTTGCCAATATACAGGGATATTTCTATTTATTTTACAGAATTAACGATGCAGAAGAGATGTACGTCTATCTAAGGTTTAAGGGTAAACTGTCAAAAAATCAAGCCTCAATTGCATTTCTCAGTCATAAGTGTTTGATAACAACATCTTAGGAATTATCGGCCATTTCTTTTTGTAATATGTAATATATCAGCCAATACATCTGTAATGGAATTTTTTGTAAATAATATTGGTATCGGCATCGGCCCCAAAAAAATCCATATTAGTCGGGTTCTAATAAAGATGCTCGTTCTCAGAAATGTGTAGCCTGAACTAATGAAGCACCCCTCCTCTTTTAAAATGCTCTTGACTACTTAACTTTCTTATGATGTTAAAGCAACCTCTGCAAGTTAAAGTTGTCCCACTATCTACCTTTTCTCTTAGCGCTGGAGCATGGACATAAACAGTCGCAGCACAAAGTAAAAGTATGCCGTGATGTAAGACCCTCTACAATGAACGCTCTTAATTCATTATGTGCAGATGCTATATGTGAGGCATTTTAAATCACGTGGGTCAGCGCGATAAACACTGCCTGCTGACTGGTAACTGGGCAGAAAGAGCAAACAGTTTGAAATCATCTGAGAGGAGGATGAATGTGAAGAGGTGATGATTAAATCAAAGAAGGATTCATTTTAAGAGGACTAGAATGGACGGATCCTGTTTGAGGCGGTTCCCTCACTTGGAGGTGTAATTACACGCAGAATACCAAAGTCAAAATATCCCCCACGTCATTGGAAATCTATCGTGTCTATGGATTGGCCTAGAACTTTCAAGGTGCTCTAACAAGAGGGAGAGGAGCGGTCACATTGATGGCAGAGGGGGCATCACATTTCCATTATTGACTGCTGCAGATATTGCACTGTAGCCGTGTGTAAATTGGTTCCTGAGGGGTTTTCAGCTCTTCAGAGCTGGGGCGAAGTGTGCAGGTTCACCCCCAACCCCCATCCTCTGTAAATCGTAGTGGCGGATCGCTTCCAGTCCCTCACTGGCGCCGGACCCCCTCCTCTGATCAATACCTAATTCCAGCCTGTGCAATCAGCTGCCGTTGCCCTGGCAACGCTGATGTCACACAAGTCGAGTGCTCGCCGTTGCAACAAATCATTTCCTTTAAGCAAATGTAATTGAGTATTTGTACAGTAGGCTGTCAAGTGAGACTATTTACATTAAGCCTGAACCTGCAGGACATTAGTTGTGCCTGCTCTCTGAGGGAAGAGCTCACAAGACCTGGTGACCTTACAAAGTAGCCAGGAGGAGGTAACTATGGCAACGCAGGCTACTTCGGAGCAGCGAAACTCTGGGGAGGATCAGGGTCACAGAGGAGCAAGAGATGGGATGGGGTCGGTTTTCTTCTGGGGAGGGGGGAGCTGGAGCACTTGTAACACTTGTCCTTGTTCGCAGCCAGAAGACACAGATACAGAAACATAATAACTATCAGTTGTAATATAGACGAAAAGAGAGGACTTCTTTAAATCAGTTTGTTTTATTATTCCTGCTGAGCCGAGGACAGTTTAATTTAACAAATTAGCATATTAGGGAAGAATTTAATAACCTGTCATATTTTCAGAGAGATGCATTACAGTGCGAGGCATGTAGTGTCCAGTTGGCCAATAAAACAAAACAGAGATTCTACAGAGGTTAAAAACAAAACAAAGAAAAACGAGTGTGGTATTATTTAATGTACCAACATGCTATTTCTCAGAGAACACATCAACAAATCACTGAGTTTTAGTCTCAGGGCTTTTTTTTGTTTTTTTGCAGGTGCTAAAACGATGTCATGTGGATTTCCACATACAGTTTTTTTTTGTACAGTAAGTGAAACAAAATGTGCACAGCTCTCATTGCCACACATATTTGATCGGCTGCTAATTATGTCGATTCACTGGCATCTTTCATTCCTTTAAGTAGCTGCCAGGATCAATGTCCATACAAATGCAGGAGAACTCACTGAGTCTGTCTGTCCATCAGTCAAAGACACAAGACGGTGGATAAGCACATCGTTTTTCAGCTAATCCAAAACATTCAATTTGTCCAAACCCAAAATATGGAATAAAAATTTTACTAGCTCCACAAAAGATTTCATGGTTGACATTATTATCAGAAATATATCATTATTTCATCCACTTATATGTAATTTCAACTAGAAGAACTTAATTTTACTGATTCAGAAAGACATACAATGACCACACAGGCTCCCTATAGTCTCTCTCCTCTCCTGTAGGATGGGAAGTATTATTGTATTTTTAGCGTCTGCGATGAGGCTAAGACTTAAAATAGTTTTATTATTCCCCAGGCAGATGAATCTAAAGCAAAAAATATCTTTTGTCAACCTCACAATGACGCACTTTTATTGGATTGTAATGCAATCTTCATATTAAAAAAACCCTGAACCCCATAGCGTGACCTGTCAAATCTGAAAAATCTGATTTCTATTATCTCTCTCTTCAAAGCAATTTTACTGTCATTTGTCAAAGTTATTGGTCATTTATCCAGGAGGAACAATATGTCTGTGTGTGTTGAGATGAGTAACAGTTAGTGACTCATAAAGGCATAAAGGAGCACGGAGCGACGGCCGTAAACACTTTATTGTTTATGCTCGCGCCAAATAAATTGTACACTCCTTATTTGTAAATCACATTTGTATTTTAAAAGCTGTGAGGTGAGCAGTGATGCTTGCACTGCTTTAAGCCAAGTGATTATCAAAACAAATTTTATGTGCTTCATTTAAAAATTATGCACGGCACTTAAATTGATGCTCACAAATGTATGATACAAGGTAGCTGCAGAGAAATTACCTGAGTGGCACTTTTGTTTTTTTCCACTAAAGCTCATTCGCTTTAATGATATAATATGAAACAATTCTTCATCAAAACGATTAGACAGTATGTTTTATATTGTGTTGACTTCTGCCTACTTAAGTTCTCTGAAAAGTTTCCAACAATGTTCAAACCCAGAGAAATCCCAAATTCTATTCAAGGAAATTACATGTCGCCTTTTAATTGCAAGTCTCTGCTATAACTTCCATTGGTCACTCGTAACTGATCACGATTATTCAAAGCAGTTTATAGCGTAATGTCAACAAAACTGTGACACAAATTTCCAAAGTCGCGTCAGGTAGATTTTCATCCTCAATGGTGGAGAAGACAACGACTCCCATGATCCCACGCTCCTTCACGACGTCATCAAACTAGGCTTTTTGCCACTTTTACATGGACACCGATTTTCTGATATGAACCCGAATAAGCCAATAGACTGAATAAGACACTGACACGTACACAGCATATTCAGATTACCTTAACCTGTCATTCTATAATAATAAAATTAATACATGTAGAGTATTCTGACCTAAGTCACATTATGTTTACCTCTTAATTACATTATAACCTCTTATAACGTTTACACAGCATTTTGGGACAGTAAGATAGTTACCCATTGCTTGACTACACATATTCTGGGTGTAAACAAGATGGAAAAGTAAAAAAAGAGTTGTAGCTTTTGCATACATTAAAAATGGTAAACATTTGCTCTGTACACTTTATTTCAGGTTGGGGTTTTACAACTGGTGGAATAACCTTAGACTTAATGGCATAGTGATGTAAAGACATAAGTCATAATCGGGCTATGCTTTGTAACATGTAAACAGGAATATGAATGAAATATTTTTTTAGAAACTCATGTAAAAATCACAATTGAAAAATTGTCTTATTCTGAATAAAGTCAATAGTCAGAATATTGGTGTCTATGTAAACGTAGTCGTTGTTTTGATTGAGAGACAACTAGAGGCTTAGTTAACTCAGTTACATTTTATTCTTTCAAAATTACGGACAACTTGCTGTGGTTTGGTTTCATGCAACATGCATTTCCTCCTCCTGTGTTCTTCGTGTGGAAGAAGTTGAATGAGTAACCTCTAAGTCTTTAAACATAGTTACAGCACATGGAGGGATCTTGTGTGTTTGCTGCTGGTTTGGTGGAGATGAACTCTCCCCAGAGCCTCAATGGCCCCTGATTCAATCAGTGCGTCTCCACATCCACTGTTTCCTGGCACTGATATATTACAGGGAGCAAGCGGTGGTGTGCGCTGTCACAGCGTGGATCAAGTTATGTCACAGCCGTTTCACAGCAGCTGCAATTTTATTCCACGGCTGTTCAGAGACACTGAGGGGTGAAGACATTAGTTTGATCTGCCGGGTATGATCCCTTTATCTGAACGTGGACTGAGGAAGGCAAGATGAAGGTCGACTGGATTTCACGCACACACACACACACACACGGACAGACATAGGGCAGAGGTACTGTACCTGGAGAGAGTGAGCAAATGATGACGGACACAAAAATCTTTATGTTGTTTTACATTACAAAATAACGATCTTGAAGGTTAATTCAAACGTCAGTCAAATGAAGGAATAAGTGTTAATATTTTTGATAACTTCCAATAAATTAAAGTAAAAATCACTCAGCACCATGTAAACCTTTAATATCAAATAATAATAAATATAATATACAATGGGCTGTGCTGTAGTTTTTCTTTCAGTAAATATTACTCAAACAGCCGTAAAAAGTGTTTTGGTTAATGACTATTTTCATTTGCAGATTAATGCATGATCAGTGTGCTAGTGAGTATTTTTAACAAGAGGCTGGTGTATGTGGAATTGAATCTAAATAAAGAGAAGAAACGTGTCACTCAGTGCAATGCTGTAGCTCACTGATGGGCGACAGTGGAAGATTAAGCAGTAGTTTTTCACACGGACAATACATGTCTATAAATAAACTTTGATTAGATCAGTATTGAGAATATATATTTAGTAAATGTATAAGGAATAGGTGGAAGGGACTGAATACACATCTCCTGGTGACCTGAGGGTCATTTTAACTTCCTGTAAACAGTCAGCTTCACCAGCAATAATATAACAGACATGAATGAATTGACCTGTAACAGCTCATCTGATATGCTGCAGCTCATATTGTGTGTCCACACTGCTACTGCTGCTGCTGCTGCTGCTGCTACAGTCAGTCCCATCTCCTCACATTGACTTTTCATTTGCCACAAATAATATTAACCATCCACTGTTGATGAGCAGTCTGGAAATAGGGAAAACGTTATTAACTTGTTGACTAAATTGGGATAGGATATAGATTTTGTATAGTCTCATCGAAGATATGTATTTCAGTTTTATGTGTGTGGATAACTTTCCTCCCACATTGTGACTAAATGTATTACCAGTCTGGTTACTGTTAAATCAACACATCTAGCAATCTGCTGATGTCTGAAGGTGGCTCTTGATTTATTCAGTCAATTCAATTCATATATTATTTATATAGCGCCAAATCACAACGTATATTATCTCAAGCCTCTTTACATAGTAAGATTGAGATCTGACAGTATTATGAATAGTCCACTCCTAACACCTTCACATGTAATCAAATAGAAACATTTAAATCCCACATGGAGCTTTGTCAGGCCCAGATGTTTTAAAGTGGTCACTACTGTACCACAAAAAGTCAAAATGAAAACAATTCAACAAAGAGAGAATGAAAACTCAAACAAAAGCATATTAGTCCCAAAAAAATAAGAGTATGTGACTAATATAATTAAAAACACACATAAATATATATATATATATATATATATATGAATTCTAATTGATGTATATTCCCAATAGCCTTGCACATACACATGATGTGCATGTAACTACACTGTGCCCAGGCGAAGGAAAGTTTTATATATGGAGATATTCTAATGTTAATCTGATACAGACCTTAGTGCAAATTTCCATATTATTACCCAAATGTATTCTACTGGTGGATGCCTTATTCAAGGTGACATTGTGTTCTATACATTATGGTATGACAATATGCTGAATGTGATTATGTGGCACTTATTCAACATGTCATTGTCCACAAGGGTTAAATAAACACAGACTGAATTAAATGTGACTATTCTTCCGTCTCCAAAGAAAAACAAAAGGCGAGATGCTGCTTTGCATATTCCCCGACACGTCTCCACAAACAGATGAGACGTGATTTAAATAAGAGCTGGCTTTCTTCACCTGTCGACCTCCTGTAAATGTTATTTATGGCCTAAAACACATCTTTTAATTCCAGATATGCATTTTTTTGTGATAGCCAAGTGTCAGTTCCCCGGCTCAAGGCGCTGGCTCTTGCCCATTTTTCAAGACCACAATGAATATTCAAAAGATATGCTTTAGAAAAAAGGGTGAAAAAAAGAAAAAAGGGGAGAGTTAACATTAATTAATATTCGTTGCAGTAAAAATGAAAGCTAGACCCGCACTAATTTCAATAGACAATTAATCATCAGGCTCAGTAATTACACCGGGGAGTTTACAAATGATTTTTTTAAGGGGCCAGAGTAAAGGAAAGGAGATAATCCCCTTGCCATCCCAATCACTGGCTTCCCACCAATCCTGGCAGAAAGAGCAATTAGAGCAAACAGCAGCAGAGCAGTAATTGTGTACCAGGAGAAGATGAAGGCAGAATCTTAATTGCTGCGAGCGGAGATCACTTGCTCTCACACCTGATTGTGCAGCGGGGAAAGAATGTGCAGGCCGGAGCAAGTCAGTAGCACCTCCAGGTGCTGGAGTAAAAATAACCCGAACAGGAGCTCCTGCTGTACGAGGGCGTGTCGCACACATGACATGTGGGCATCCAGAGTGGCCCAGTCTGGTTCTGTCACGCTGAGGCTGCCACAGGCTCCCAGCTAAATCTCACAGGGCACGTTACCATTATTTCATGTTTCACTAGTGATTGTAGTTGGTTCAGATGACTCCTATTGGCTTGTTACCTAAGATCTGAGTGAAAAAGTGTGCTATCGTGATTGTGCAGTTAAAAAGAATATAAATAAGGCAGATTTTTCTGAGCAGCATGACATACTTGTCTTTTCCCCTTAGACCTATTCCATATTAGGACTATACTGACAATAAGACAACAGCATGTGAGCATCTAATACCAATAAATCAATAATATCAAGACCAGACCATGAAACATGATTGGTGGATATGCACAAAATATATCTTTTTTTTTTTCATTTTGAAAGGATGATTTGTCTGAGTGAATCTTACACAGGAACTCACTTCCCATGTAAACTTAGCTGATTGTTTAGTTAGTAGTAGTTTTGTGGACATGCGTATTAATTTATTATCATATGATGTATATATTATTCTATGATGTATTCAAATTCATTCTACTACTATTATCTTCAGCCATCTATCCAATCTTTCAGTTCTAACAAAGCCAAACACCAATACATATTCCCTGTACTTGGAGATTGAATATCGTAATCTTATTCAAGTGTCTATAAACCTACAAGCGATGTGGTTGTTTTTCACCCTGAACAAATGAAGATTTTTTTGCCTCATTAGGTTGATAGTGAAAATATTATCTTGTTTTAATATACATGTAAGGAATATTTCACATTATAAATTCAAACCTTTTATATCACATCATTCAAGTTGCCTAACCAAAGATGATTGAGGTTTTTCCATTTCTGCTCTCTATACCCTTCACAGCCCTTTTTACAGTTGTGTTTGAGTGGTAACAATAAAACCGTTCCATCTACACTCATCTCTTATTCTTATTCTAACACCACAGACATTTAACTGTATTTAAAATGGACTCGACTTGATCACCACATGAAATTATTTTTACGTTCCCTGCAAATTGGTGCCTGACCCTGGACCAGCACTCAAACAGAGCACTCTTAAGTAACAAACTGGGTTGCTGTGTGTTTGAGTGTGTTTATGGTGAATCATGGTGACTCATAAGAAAAAATATGAAGCCAGGTCACTTTAAAACGGCGTTGAAATATGGTGCTGTCAGCACATTACCACATCACCTCATGACATACAGTTGGAGCTCAGAGCCCAGGACCCAGCCCTTTACCAGTGTTATTACTGGCTGCCTAGTTTTTCTGACCTAAACCTGGAATCAGCAGAAAACATCAGATTGGGGAAGCTTGACTGCGATTATTTAACTGCAGTCCTTTTGCAAGATTAGTACTAAATACATTCCTACTTATAAAAGAAATGTATTCAATTATAGAGCCACCAGCTGAAGGCATTTTTACACCTAATTTGAGATTTTATTTTTGCAACCTCTCGACTTGCCTCTTTTTACGGTGGAGAGAAATATGTCATATAACAAGTTTGAATCATGTGACTAATTTGCTTTACATTAACAAGGATTCTAACGCAGCTGCATTTACACATGGCGGCTGACTTTGAGTAATCAGTGACACAGTAAAGTGCCATCCTTTAACATCATGATCAATACAATGGTCTGTTAGTTACTGAATCTTTCTATCGTTCCTGTAACCACTTCATCGTGGGACATTTTTAATCCGACAATCTCTTACTGTACATGCAGATATTTTTCTTTACATTTTCATTCAAATAACTTTCCTTTAATTTAGATATCAAGACCCTTACATCATAGAGCATGACAACATCCAACAATGTAACATTATATTGTTGCACTTTACATTTACAGTTCCATTGACTTCAATGAGAGGTTCAGCACATCATTGTATTTTATATCAAGTAAAACATTTTATTTATTTGTTTTTCAGTATCATCTTATGTTTGTTTATTTTAACGTTAATTTATATGAAATAAGATCAGATGAGATAAGATCAAACTTTATTGATCACTACAGAAATATTGTTTTATAGAAATGTTACTGAGTAACGTGCAGTGGCACAGGATGATTGCAGGGGCATGTAAAAACTGTATTTGTGTACAAGGAGATGTTGGGATAGACGTGTCCATATACGTGCAGGTTAGATTGTTTGTACGTATACAGGCAGACAACTAAAAACCGTATGTTTTATGTAGTACAACTATATAAAGTTGTATAAAAAATATACAGGTATAAAATAGTAAAACAAAATTATGTAATAGTCAGAGATCATGGTAGAGAGGAGTAAATGAAGAATGACCAAACAAAATTTTAACGATCATTTACATAATATTTCAGTAAATATGTTAAATTTTCAATATTAGCCAATATTTCTTTGTTTTGTCTTTAATGATCTACATATGTCAGTCACATGATCACAAAGATGATGGTTATATGGTCGGTGCATTAGACATTCACACTATATTATCATGTTGATATTGAAATGCTTTGTTAGAGGTTCTGTCTCTCAATTGATGGAAAATGCATAAAACGTCACTGTGACTATATCTAAAATGAGTCAGCTTCATTGCAATACCACGATGTTAATTTTGCAGACTACACCTTATTAATACAACCGAGTGTATAACAACAAACCTGAGTGGGGCTTCTTTGTTGAAATGTACCAGTGAAATCACCACTTGAGTTCATCTCAGTGCTTCATCTCACAGATCTGACGAGACGACTGGGAAATGCCAGATTTTTAGTGATCTGTTTAAAGTGTGTTCCTCGTCCAGTAGAGCCTCATAATCATTAAGAAATGAGTTAGATCCACGGTGAATGATCAGCGCAGCCTCCGATCCCAGTTTACTGTGTAAGAAGATACAGGGGCAAGCGTGCAGGAGCCTCGTACCCTGACCCCAGCTTCCTGTGTAGCAGTATAGCATTTCTGTTTAACTTTATAATCAGGGCTTTATTAATGCAATGCTTTTCTTCCGCCTAATAATGAAACAACACAAATAAAATAAATTGTGATCAATGGAGGCAAGCAGAGACAGATGAGGAGTCTGTCACACTGGGGATGATACCAATTTATCTCTTTAATGCATCTCCATGGGGTTCTCTCACTAAAGGATACAGATTACTGAACCCCTTGTCTCAGAGGGAAATGCGTGAGAAGAATCCATATAACATACAGAGATGGAGAGCCCCCCTCTCATCTTGTATCATTCATGCTTCTTGGTCACTCCCTACATCAAATGTAAGAATGCAGAAAACGTGCAGGCACATTCAGAGGAAGAGAGGATGCTTTCCATGTAATGAAAACTGCAAATCTAATTCAAATGGCAGCAGATTTACATACATGCATGTTCCCTTTGTAAATTGTTTACCCAAATGATTTGAAGCATGTTGCAATAAATAATACTGGTATAATAAAATTTGCATGTCACAGCTTGCATCTGTCTATGTAACAGAGGTACAGCCATCTTTGCTGTGTCTTGTGATAAGTTTTACGCACATATCTTCAGTTTAATTTTCGTTTTCATTATTGGATTAATTCAGTTTCTCTTTAGATTTCATGTTGGATGTTGGATTGACTTGGTGCTTCTTCTTCTCTTTTTTTTTTTGTGAGTATTTGGACAGCTTGTTTTATGGCAAATAAAACCAAAACAATCCATTGGGATGCTGGTAAAGAGAAAAGGCAAATCTGAAAAAAAAAAGAAAAAAAAATCTGGAGCAACACAATCAGCAGCTTGGGGTTTTCCACTTCTTAGAAAGGGATGAGCCATAAACAACCAAGGCCATAAACAACTGAAGCGTTGCAGCGGGGAGAGAGAGAGACAGAAATCTAACATGTGCTGGTGAATGAAGACAAGGAAGGCACACCCCTGCAGTAAATAAGGAATTCCCTGCAGCTCTGCTCACAAACCAGAAGGCAAAAGTCAACCAGGTCACTGTGTTGCATCAGTAACCAAGAAAAAAAAACATAGCAGAGAAATAGTTGAGGTCAGGCAGTAAAAATACAGTCGCTCATGCTCCAGGCACAAAGAAAAACATAATTACGTCTGACGTGGATCCCACAATTCTCCATTACACACGAACATGTTGTGAAATATTCTCATTCAGAGTGAAGGAAATGAAGAAGCCAGTTTATGTTTTCACATGTAAACACGCTTTAATGCATAAGGTTTCTACGTTTCCTGAAAGCAAAGGCATTTCAGGAGGCCCAAGGTCAAATTTAGACTGGGTCATAAATTGTGTTGTTTGATGGCCTACATTTGCCTCAATAGCAGGGGGAAGGCCAAGCCCATAAAAACGTAAAAGACGGGCCGGCTGACTGTGGGCTTGGCTGCCAGCATTGTTGTCCCGGGGACCACGAGATGCTCCCAGTGGAGGCTTCATGGTGAATAAAGACTGTTATGGCCCACCATTGGCACACACAGAGGGCTCATGGAGCTTATTACTGCCATGGCTCAGTCAGAGAAGAAGTCACAATGGCAAACTCAAAGCTGCAGCCATTCCATTGTCATCAGCGAAAAGGGGGCCTGTCACGGGCAGAGGGATGCAGTTCCCTTTGCCGAGGGATTCAGGGGAAGCATTAAGGGCCAGATAAAGAGCCATATCACAGATTTATGAAAAGATGTTTTTAGGAGCTAAAATATAGACTTTGAGTTTTGGGATTTTACTCAATATTAACCTTGTTCTGTCAGCTGTGACAATAATGGTCCGACTGTTAATTCTTCTGAGTATGGCAGATTGATGCCCCGGCCTGACATCTATTAGCCATATGATTAAAGGACATCTATTAAGTGCAGCCAAGGACAAACATAAGAAGAAATAAATAAAAGGATTTGTTTAAAAGATGAGGCTGATAACAATGTCTACACATTTCTTCTGAAGATGTTAATCTTTAAATATGGACCACAAAAAATATGATCTTCTTTTGACACTAAGGTATTTCCTGAAGCATCAGGGAATTGTTGCTTTTACCAGACGTTTCTCAAATAGGATGAAATACTACATTTGTTAGTGGCTAATTGCAGTCACAGATTGATTCAAATTTGATCCACTAGTGAGCATTTTATAGAACCAGGCTGTAAGTATGTATATAAAAACTGCAGTCCCCATGTTTATTGTAATTAAGGCTTATGGCTCACTGTCATGTTTACATTATTTTTTGGTCGACAATGAAGCCCCTATGGCACAGAGGAACGAGGCTTAGAATACACAGACGATATGGAAGAAAACTATGGATTATTGCAGCTTTATACTTTAATCAGCCACTTCATAATTTGTATTTAAATGTGGATTTTTACGTTTTGAAATATGACTTAGTTTTGAATCTTAAAATGTTTTTGATTCTGTGATCTGTTTTTTTTCAAGTTAGCCAAATTAGCCACTTATGATTAAACATATTAACATTACATATTGTGTAAGTGAAGTACAGGCCAAATATAAGAAAAACATATGTAACAGATTTGTTTAAAGGATAAGATATAGGCCTATTCAACAGCCTCTTTTCCACTGGTCCAAAAACCCACCAACTCCTACTAACATCTGGCTTTTGTCTGCAATGGGATTCAGTCTGTATTCAGTCCCGGGTCAAAAGACTCTGCAGTAGACACATGTTTTTATCGGCTCAGACTCTAATGGACAATGATGGAAACATGCTCATTTCTTATTATTATTTATTTTGGCAGTCTAGACGCTGACGACACAACTTTTCTGGCACAACACTATGACACCCCATTGAACCTCTGGGTGTAAATAGCCAGAAAACTTGTGGCATCAGCGTCTAGACTGCCAAAATAAATAAGAAGAAGAAATTTGCACGTTTCTGTCATTGTAGATTAGGGTCTGAGCTACAACATTTCTGGCACAATGCTATTTATTGAATTTATAGCTATAAATGATGTACTTCCTGTTTTTTACATCTTGAGAACAACGTGCAACAGCATTTTTTTCCGTATCGTGCAGGATGCAGCACCGGCAATACAGCGAGGTGAGAGTTTCTCAGTATTTAGTGCGTTTGTGATGTTGAACGTGACTGACCAGAGGCAAGAATAATACAGAAAGTCAAACTCTGGACACTTTGGACAACAATGCAAGTTTAAGGCACAGATGAATAATCTTTGAATACACAGATATCACTTTATAGTACGCTCACTTCATAACCCCTCCTCCTTTGACAGTAAAATCCTTTGTGTAAAGACTCCGCCTCTCAAAGCCTCAACGTTTTTTTTAAAAAAAAGCTACAAATCCTTTATGACTCCAGTAATATCCCAACAACCTTTCAGCACAGCCAGGCTTAGAGGGGCTCAGTAAATCACTGCAGTCGGCAGTTTTCAGTGTTTGCTAATAGCACTTGCTGAGTAGATATTAACACGTGAGAAGCGGCTGCATTGGTCGTAGTGAGAGGGGGATTTCGGGAATCCCCACACCGGACCTCCATGTAGGTTTGCCCCTGGACAGGCCACCGCTCGCTCCTTCAGCCGCCCGCCTCCCCTCCTCCCTCACTCAGCTACATCTGCTCCTCATTAACACCATTATAATGAGCCGCTGCACCTGAGGTAAATAAAACTGTGGGTCCGACTGTCGGCCTGCGCCCTCACCCTCACATCAACACATCCAACACTGGCGCTCTGTGTGTTGTCCGAGCGGCTTGGATGCACCCCCTTGACCCCGCCCGTCTTTTTTTTTTCTTCCTCCTTCTTCTTCTCCTCCTTCTTCTGAGAGAACATTAAATGTGGTCAGCGGAGGAGCTACTGGCTACACATAAAACCCCCACAGGTTCGCCATTCACAGCCATGGCCACAAAGCGGATAATGAGCTCCATAAAACTGTCAGGGGGGAAGAATAAATGTGCATCGAATACACCAACCGTAATTCAGACGTGGCTCTAAGTAGTTGGAAGAATGATAAGAAATGGTTTTCTCCGGCATTGATCAGACACTGCAGAAATATGAACGCCCTAAAATCCTGGTACGAGGCGTGCAGCGGTATTCGGAACAGCTGTGGCCTCTGGTGGTCTAGACTCTGTCCAAGTCCAGCTCTCATTAACGCAAGGAGGTTAAATGCTCTTACAGAATAAATGAGGTAGTTGTGAATATAACACTTATGTTCACCTTTCACCTTCACGTAACAGGACTGCAATTGTTTCTCTCTGGCGAACAGGACCGGCGTCTGCAGCAGCTGCTCCTGCAAAAAAACCACTGTATGTATTCTGAGCTGATTAAATATGTCCGCCCTGAAAAATTCAACTGCTCACGCTCACTTCATGGTTCAGTCATTAGTCCTGGTGTTTGCTTTAAATGCATTAAGACTTAGATAAATGGCGTTTAGAATTGTGCACAATTTTATTATTCCAGCGTTACCATTAATATGACATCCAAATAGAAATCCCCCCCAAATCTGATTTAGTTGGATGTGAAGCAGTGGGCAACTTTGAACAACGCAGTTTTGACAAATGAACATGACATGTGGGGGGAAAATAATTTGACAGGTGACAAATGTTGAGCAGTGATACAATCTGAAAAGCAGGCCACCTGAAATATGACTCAGTCTATTAAAATCATTCGCGGAGGATATTGAATAGTTCTTTAAAGACTTCAAATATACGATAAGATTTACTTCCATTTGATGAAATGTTTTTTATGAGGGTTACATCTCAGACAAAAGCACAGATGGTGTGTGGTTATTAGTTTGGTGTGGGATGCGTTTGTTTGTGGGAAAACAAATGTCTCTTTCTGGAAACACGCAGCTTTTATACGACATTACCATAGGTGGGTAAATTATGAGTCTGTTTTTCACATTCAAATGCTCTGGTGAATAATGTGCGAGAGCAGACTCAACATGGAATTGGGAAAGCGTTTCTTCCTGAGCTTAATATAACTTTCTGAGTTGTTCCAGCTGGGAAAAGTTGCACTGTAAAAACAATTCAGTCGCTGAATGGTCTTGACTGTTAAATTACATTGAATCCTATGTAAAAACATTTAAAATACACAATACACACTACATGTATTTGTATTTCCCTTCTATTACACTCTCTAAAGAAAAACTGAAGGTTTATAAAATGTAATGTGATGCTAAGCTTTTAACTGTCAGACTTTTCACCATTTTTACAGTGAGGATTTCAATTCATTTAAAAATTGCAGTTGAAATAGATGAGGTTTGTTGAGCATGTTTTTGTTTCAGAATCTTAATTACCAGAACATGTTTTCTGTGCCAGGCAGGCAGTTTCCTGCAGCTGCTGTTTGTTCACAGCAGTGATAGGACCTGAGTCGACCTGCAGACAGACAGACAGACAGACAGACAGACAGACATACCGCTAGTAGAGCAAAAGGTTATGTTTGCAGATAAAACACACAAAAATTACCACCGTGACTTTGTGGAGTCATTATTTTTGTATTCTTACTTACCTTAGCTTTATTTATTTATTACAAACATGAATTTAGTGTTATGTTCAACATGTCAATACAGCATCACTACCACTCTTTCTTTTCTCTCATTAGAAAGTGGGTGAGTGAGGTATTGCTGATTTACTTTTTCTAGTCATAATATAACTAGAGTTAATTTTCAACAGACGACTTATGAAACTTGCACATTTAAATTCACTAGATCCAGATTTTTGGGAACTGCAACAAATTGCACACACTCAAAAAAACGTTCTATCTCGCTTTTTTAGGAAAGAGAAAAAAATGTCCAGGATCCGTCCCCTGATCTGGATACACACCAAAATGTAATCGGTTCCTCCCTGGATCATGCCCAACCCCCCCATAACATTTCATGGAAATTGATTGAGTAGCTTTAGCATCATCCTGCTGACAATCAAACAGATGACACATAATCCCCCTTGGTGGAGGTAACAACTTTCAATGCCAAATAAGCAGAAATTTCCACAAAAACCAAAACAGAAAATATTCAGAGGTTTGGAATTTGTTTTCCGTTTTCATTATCATGCATTTTAGAGTTTCACCATCGATTTGGCTTTATTTGGAGAAAATATTGTCCGTGATTTATGAGCATGTGTCCAAGCTCTGTCCAGCAGACTTCCTCAGACTCTGCTCCAAAACAAACAGAGGAGTCATGCTCAGTGAAGGGCTGATGTTTTTTATCCTCTGCATGTTAGGAAGCTGCTGCACGTACTCCAAGGATGAGTAAAATTCCAGAAACACATAAATTTCCATTTGTTAGGTATGCATGTCAAATAAAGTGGAAAGTGGAAGAGTGATTTGAAGCTAAAAAAAGATTGGCTCCTTACTTGAAATAAGAAGAGAGAGGTAATCTAAAGAGTTGCTATGAACACGGCAACATGGAGATCTGCAGTTGTTTCAGCTCAGGACTCCTCCTGACATTTCTAATGAAGGTGAGAGGAGGAGGATGTTTGAATTAAGAAAAAAAAAAAGAAAAACCAGGAGATAAAAGACATGATACTGACACAGAAACAACAAACACCTAAGACGGATAACCACAACCCACACAAAACACTCTCGACCAGATGGTCAAGCATCCTGGACACTGCTTTTTAGCACTTATCTCTGGGAATATCTACATCTCTCTGTACTCGTGATCCAGTTCCCTTAGTCCTAAATCATATGATTGTGGAAAACTGGCAGCTCATAGGAGCAGCATCACTGACCACAAGAGAAAACATGAGATTTTAAACTCGCTTGATATTCCCTACAGTGCTGACTCTTGACTTTTGCTCTGCCGAGGGTCGAAACTACAGCTTCAAGTTCTCCACATGATATCATATGACTACAGTTGTCATTACTCTCTTTTCATCCATCCGTTTGGTCTCTGGTGATTTAACACACAGACTATATGTGATGATGGAAGACTACTTCTTCTCACAATCCAGAAATAAACCAAAAATATCTAATAGATGTGAACGCTGCCATCTTGCACATTTAGAGTCTGCACAGTAGCGATCTCAGGATGAAGCTGCGGCTACGTCCTACCGATAGATGCACTTGAACAAGGGACTAGGACTAAAAACTTGCTCTGGACTTTCTCATCCAGACCAACCCCAACTGGGCTGGTGCGTAATCAGAGGGCCAACAACGTATCTGTGGGTTGATCAATACATTTTTTTTTTTGATTAATCGTGAGTCGGTCTCAGTTGTCAAACATGACGTTCCACCCCTTTTTTTATTGCACCGTTTTTATTAACTTCTGATCTATTCTGCAGCCAGCCACCAGGTGGCGATCAAGACGCTTTGGTTTCACTTTAAGGGGGGGCAGTCATGTCGTCCATCTTTATATACAGTCTATGATTTAACACCAAACTGATTTTATTAGACAATAATGTCACGGACTGTAGCACATCATTCTGCTCGTGTCACTTCTTTCCTCTCCACTGTTCCTCTCCGTTAAGAAAAAAGCACTGAACTTGAAATATGTTGTACATCTGCAGGTTGGCTTAAACAATTCTCACATTTGTTAACTCTTACTCTAAGTGTTTCTATTCAATCGACTACCTTTGCAAAACAAGTGGGATTCAGGACATGCTTGTGTTTGGTGTTTGTAGTTTTTCCCCTCTGCATCTTCTTACAACGTGGGTACAAACAATTGATTGGTTACATATGTTCTCTGCCTAATTATCTTTTATGTATTGGTTTCTTTTTTCCCACTTTTTTTCAGAGGCCAGTGATTTACTGTTCATGAATTTATGCAACAAGGGAAAGCAGCCAGTTCTGGAAGCTATAACTCATAGGCCAAAAGTCAGCCTTATTTACATTGTATACAATACGAACCCGGGCTCTAGTTTTGTTTTAAGCCCGGTGTGTAAATCTTCATGGAGCACGCACATAGCTAATGATACTCTGAAGTCTGAAACTCTGAAGTAGCAGCCAGGAACATCTATAGTATCTATTATCTGGGCCTCTGCCTCTGTTAAGACATTAGTAATGATATGAGCCATGTTTATTATAGAGAGGATCAACGATAAATTTAATTCAGAATTTAAAAAAAATGAAATATATTACCTTGAATGTTGATTTTGGATGCGTGTAACCGCTGGATGTTCAACGTGAATCGCAGAATCACTCGCTGAAGTGTAAAGTGATGCAGTTAGATCACTTAACTTTTTATTACTGTTGTCTTGTGTGTATTTCATTTGCATTGGCACCGCAGAGCGTACAGTGTGGGAGTAATAGTAAAGACACTTTACCGAGGTTAATGGCTTCAGGTCTTTCTCACCCAAATGTTACTTTTATGGCCGACTTTGGCAGGGAGGCTTTTGTTTCATTAGACTGCGTCTTTATCATTTATGCATTGATGGGAACACAAGGTTTTGGGGTTAGAGACACTTATTCTCTAAATGGTATTTCACTCATTCAGCCACAGGGCAAGGCTAATGGAATCTGCTGATCCCTACTGTTCTAAGTAGCTGCAGAAAAGACAGACAGCCGCCCAACTTCTGTCTTGAGCGTCGGCGCACAAATATTTTCCGCAGCAGTAATGCATTAAATATTTTATATTCAAAACATTTGATGGCTATCAATAAACTTCATAACAGCTCTCAGAGATCTATAAAAGTATCTTTCGGGTTGTTTGCATTTCCATCTGCAATGAATTCTCAAGTTTCCACAGGCTATGAAAGAAGGAGCATGGATGTGCTACGTATTTTATATTGATTGGGTGGGCTTATTTAATTCAATTGCTGCATATCCTTACTTGCAGGGGCAGTGGAAATCGTTTGAGAATCAATGGGCGGAAGCAAGCAAGACAAAAATAATTGACTGTTTTCAAACTCCTGCAGGCGGCAGAATAACTAACCCAAAACAGCTCCCAGGGATGTCTGAAATTGGTTTTTGCAAATCCTTCAGCCACATATGCAAAAAGAGAAAAATGGTAATGTAGAAATCCATTTCAAACTCACTGCACGTGAAGTTTATTTTCTGTTTTTTATGTTCTAACACTGATGCAGAATCGTGTGCTAATGGTCAGTAAGGCTCTACCTCAGCTCTGAGAACAGACAGGCGGTGTGGTTTCATCTCGACTGGTTTCAGGGTGTACGGACCAGATGCGGCGAGGTGGAGCTCTCCCCCACAGAGCTGCCTCCCCGGGTGCCTGGAGGTCCACTTCCAATCTATTTGCTGTAATTGCCGTCAGAGTGTACACCTTGGAGTCCTCTAATTCCCTCTTTTATTTCAGCCACCATGAGGGAGACCATCTGTCCTCCTGCCTGCACCTCCCCCCACCCTTTGGCGTCAGGTCTCTCCCAGTCTGCACAAAAAAAAGCTAGCACACACAAACACAGACACACACACAGACACACACACAGACATGGCAAGATTTTTTTTTTCTTTTGGTCCATCAAAACTTGGTCCACCCAGCGTCACATGACTACACCAAAGGACATGAGTGCGGCATTTATGAGGTGCCAGTGAGGATGACCTGCACGGCCAGTTGTCAGAATAATGAAAGTAAAGTGACACAGTTTCCCATCTGCTGACTTTCTTATTCCTCCAGTCTTCCGGAAATCGGAGAGGATTTACCCACACAGCACTCTCTCCCTCTCGTCCACATATAACCAGGCCATCAGGGCTGAAAACAAACTGGCCCTCTTTTCCTCGAAGATTTAGGTTATATCATCACTACTACCTGGTACATTTCCCCCAGGAGAGTAGACTGACGCTGTTGTTTGCAGTTACGGCTACAGCCCAGCGTTTTCTCCTGAGGTGGCCACAGTTTGTTTGAGGGACTACAGCTTTGTTCCAGACCATTAGTGACAACCAGGGCTCAACCAGGCGCCTCGGCAGGACAGGTGCTGTGCAGGTGCACAGCTTTACCTCAGCTTTATAGCTCTAGCTTTTGTCCTCAACTCTCCGCATCTCCTATCTGTGAGTTCCACCTTTCAGATCCTGTGAAAAACAAATTAATCTCAGCACCATTTCCCATTATTTCGATCAAAAGTCATTTAGAGGCTGAGCTGCAAATAATGTTTTGCTCAAGTAAACGCAAAAACAATAATAATGCACAGAAGATGCTGGCAGCCCCGGCCGCCAAAACTGAATAATAAGTGACATTTTCTGTATCTATCTCGGTGCATCCGTGCTCTCGCACTGTGTCTTTGTTTGTGGATTTCTCAACTGCAGCCACAGTGTCTGGGGCGCGACTGATTTAAATACCATCCCATCTCATTAACATGCACAGATAGAGCTGCGAGGGCCAATTACATTCATCTTGTCATGTGGCTGGGCTTCCAAGTCGTTAATATTTTATGGCAACACGCTCCCCCAGCTGCAGCAGCAACACACCAGTGCTCTTACATTATTCCACAGCTCAGGACACGGGATCAGAAGCATCCCCCTGAATACACACTCTCTTCTAGGTCATGACAATATAAGCATGAAAAATGAATGGAGGGGGGGAAAAACTGGTGGAAATCCACATATAGATATGCCACGTTTATGATAACTGATTATTATCAGATGACAAAGCCTTTAAAAAAGAACTACACAGAAGACAGATTTTATTTCATTTATTACAACAGTGCACGCAGTAGACCTTATGAGTCAAAATGGGAAGATTTGAGAAATGTCGAGGCTCTAATTTCAATAGACTTCTTGATGCAACTATAATTCTCAATGCACCAGTAAGATGATAAATGAATAAAGGTGTACGTGCAGAGTGCAAATGCAATTTCATTCTGTTGTGTTTTATTTAAAATGATCAAAACAAAGAAGATTTATCGTCAAAGTCATAGTGAAACTTTCCCTTTAAAACCTTTTAACCCTGTGGTGACGATCAAGCTACAAAAAAGGACACTTGAGGGACTTGAAGGCTTTTCCAACGCGTGGTGATGCAAAGACGAGGTCTGCCATGCATGTTCGATTCCTAGTTCCTTCCCCTACTCACCGGTGACGCCCCTTTATAGACAAATCATCACCTCCCTATGCCCACAAGTGTGCATTCACCCACATACACCCACACACTACACAAAAGAAAAGCAACATTGGCTACCACAAACCCGATTGGCGATTTTACAATATGAATAAAAACGACCCTACCACATTAAGAGGGGAATAAATAATTACCTACAATCAATTCATAAAAATGTGAGGATCTACATTTCCATGCCAACTGGGTGACTCTGCTGGTGTTGATTGTGTGATTTGAATGAAAGATCCAGAAGAGCTATGGACTTTGTGCTGTGATGGTTATTTTGTCAATAGCTCCCCATGTGATTCGTTTTATTTGGGTTTTACTTTGTTCACTCAGTTTAGTCCTGCAGACATGGAGCAATCCTGCAACACTGGCAAAGTGGTTTCCATAGAAAGAATCCCTCAAGCAACGCACTTATAGAGGAGTCGCAATCTGAATCCCTGCTGATCCACTCTAGCGTTTTAGGTTGTTTTAATGGTTTTTATATGTATGTTTTCTCAGCACACATTGCACCCTCTGGTAGCACCTTAGGTCAGCACATTAGCTCTCCTCTGAGTGCATGCGTTGCTTTTCTGCTACTGTTGTGCACATGAATGTAATGATCAGTTTATTAGTTCAGAGGTTACACATAATAAACACTTTTGATACCATTAAGCAATGTCATCTGTGTTAACATGCATGTACATGTATTTACATGAACAGAGTAAGTAAAGAAGTAGTAGTAATTAAAAACCCTTACAATGAAAAAGGCTGTTATATTGGCTTCAGCCAGACACCAATACATTCCTACTGATGATGTAAACCTTTAAAAACAGCTCACATTTATAATTTAACTTTTTAAATGGTCAGGTCATTTATTAAAATAGCTGGGCAGTGTAGTTTTGAGCACACGTGGCTAGAGGACAGGAGGTAACTGAGGTAAAACTACTTTTAACTGTGGTTTAATACAAGTTTTGTACAAGTATTACAAGGTTACAGCAAGATGATGCACGTGACTTTGAGTATAAATAAACTACAGTATTCACCATAATAAATGATGTCACTCAGTGCAACAGGGTCTCAATTTCAGTAGTTTTCTGACTAGAGAAACAGCACCTTTGAGATATAGTGGAACAAAGTGTCAGCACCGGTTTGAACTGAAGTCCGACAAATGTAAGCAAATCTTTGAAGACATCTGTCTGTTCTGTGGATGTAAATAGACAGATCGTAGATTCTTACGCAGTCAAATTCTCTTCACTGGATTCATATTTCCTCTTGATTTAAACAGGGAGTCAATACAAAGATAAGAATTACACATCTTAGAACTGTTTCTCTCCTTTTCTCTTTGCAACCATCGCGGCAGCATTTCAGTTATATGCTTGGTAAATAGAGCCAAATCCAAGTACAATAATCCAGGAAAAATCTATGAGCAGGCTCCTGTAATTCCTTTAATGACTTCTCTAATGAAAGTGACCAGTCTTCAGAACAGTGGCTACAGCTTTGTGCCTGCACTGTACGGAGTGAGGATGGCCCGAGGAGACAAGCTCAACACATTTCTGACTGGTAACAGCAGCCTACACCGACTCGCCTCCTGGCTCTGTGGCGATACGCACCAAGATTGATGTGTGTTCCTGACAAATGGCCTGGACGGCCATTTATATGGAGAGACGCTGCTTGGCAGTGTGAGGGGGAAGAGTCACTTAGCAGAACAATTTCCTCACACAGCATGGCCCTTTTGCTTCATCTTGCCTGCAGAAATTATATTCTGAGAAATTGCCTCGCTTTCAAAACTGTAAGATTCTTTACCTTATTGTGTCACTGGTCTGACAACATCAGGGGGAAAACACAGATCTGTCCCTTTGAGTTCTATTATATACAATGATACACTCAGCACTGCTGCCATTGACTAATATTATGTACTAGTGTTTAAGAATTAATTTATATACGTTTGAATGAGAAATGTACTCTTTATGTAATTCCTCAAATTATTCTCCCATCTCGTCAAGAAGCCTGTTCATTTTAATTATTACATCTCTGACAAGGAGGTTATGTTTTTGTCAGTGTCTGTCTGTTTGTGAACAAGCTTAAACTAAAACAAGGGTTAGGGCTAAAAATTGGAGGAAGGACGTGGTATGGGTCGAGAAAGAAGCCATTAGATTTCGGTGCAGATCCAGATCAGGGGGTGGATCCTGGAATTTTTTTTTTTTACTTTCTTTAACATTGTGAGATAGGGTGGTTTTCAACATTTAGGTTGATTTCTCAGAGTGTGAGCAATTTGGTGCAGATCCAAATAAAAATCTAAAATTGGTTTCACAAGGGGATAGTAGTGCTTGAATCTAGTTCTTCCAAATCAATTAAGCTTAAAAATTCTATATTTCTTCTTCTTCATCTTTTTTTTGTATTAATTACTTATAGTGCAATACAGTTTGATGACCAACACAAATACGTATATGATGCAGCTATAAACAAGAAGGAGATAACCCAATTGAGCAAGCTCCTCTTTTAATCTAAATTATAATAAATTATTTAATCTATTATAAAATTTCAATAAAAGAACACAGTAGGTCAAGTACCAGACCAAAAAAGTTGGGTTTAACTCTATTGTCATAAAATCCTTTTAAAGCATTTTAAAGTATTTATAACATACTTTCACATACTTTTCACAATCATTGTGCTGTGATTTCTCTCCAGTGACATCATTCTTCAAAACATACTCAGGTACAAATAAAAAAACACGAAATAAAGAGTAATAACACTGAAATCTTGTGAACATTACTCATGTCTCTTATCTGTTGTGTCGTAGCAGGGCATTCCTCATATCTCATTTCTCAAACAGCCAGAATTACTAAAGCGTGAGGTGCGCGCCGCTCCACACTTTGCATATCAACCATCTTCCTGCTGACAAATGTTGGCTTTAATAAAAACCACGGAGCGGAGACGGGACCGAGAGAGAAGCCCACCAGGACGGGACCGCGTGGAGCTCAGACAATTTACCCGGAAATGAAAAAGTAGAATTGTCTACGGGAAATATCAAAATCATCATAATCATTTGTCAAAGCGTGATCTATATCTTCACCACAGCTCAAACTGTGAATCTGCTGCAACTAAAACTCAGCGTTGGTTCAGAACTTTTCACATTACGCTCTTGTTCCAAACACACAGTTCAGTGTTCATTAAACAGATATATGCATCGTCTGGTGCTGCTGCTGCTGCTGCACTCATTACTACTCGAACCAGAGCTGAGAGGCAACAACCAACTTCTTTTTCTCATCATTATAAATGCAGATCAATATTGCATTGCCCTTGTTTGTCATTATTAAACAGTAGCAAAAAGCCATTATTCTTAAGAAAGAGCCTGGCTATCGAGCACACAACCAGCTGTTTATTATAGTGTCCTTATGGTTTGCATACTGCAGGAAACCGTCTTCATTATTTAATCAGGATCCGATTGCAGCATTGGCAGGACTGGAGCACTTGGTATGTGGCTAACGACACAATCGCACGCACGCTACTTCACGATGATGTGTGAAAAGTTGACATATAAACCCCATGTGTGTCCTCAAAGTTTTTAAGACTGTGATTCAGTGTTTTCTGTACAAACTTTTGTGGAGGCGTGAAACTTTATTTTTTTACCATTAATCCAGCCACAAACTGCATCTTCAAATGAAACTGTGAAATCTCACAGATACAGACAGATTTCTTTCTGTCAAAAAACGATGATATGAAGACCAATGTTTACGTCCAGTGTTTCCACAGATTTTGCTGATGTGTTCTGCTTTTATCGTTTGTCGGAAATTACAGTAAATAGTTTCTCACTTTGGGAAACATCAGTACTTGCTTTTTCTTGAAGATTAATACCACTCTGATATCTCTATATGAAGCTGTATGTTTCATGTTGTTGCCCTTTTTGTTAACACGAATGTAAATATATATGACATCAGTAAGTGAGCCTGAGAGGAGCTGATGACAAAAACCCACCTATTTATCCTTTTTAAATACTTAAATACAAATATTTTTTTCCGGTGGACAGATCACTTCTGTGGGACCATGAAAATAAATTTGAAGATACATCCTACTGTGTGATATCAATAAGGGAACACAATATGACCTGACGAACTGTCCAAAGTTTACACAGCCTCTCACCCAATATCAGCTTGGATTGGCTCCAGCTTCCCCCGCAACCCTCAAAGGCTGAGCAGCTTAGATGACAGACGGACGGATGGATGGAATATGACCTGGAGGACTAGAGTTTAGCTGCTCATCAAAATAGAAGTCCCAATACAGGAAAGTATCCATGGATGACTCAGTTACAGCTCAGACACACTGATGAGGACTTGCTGACCAACTGGCCCTGTATCGTACAAGTGGGTTACTTCTAATTTCGTCACACCGCTTGATTTTCTTTTAGGGAATAATGCGCTGAGTATATGGTGCAAGAGTCATCTGTGTTAGATTTAGAGGTTAAGGTTCTAGGGCTGCTCAAAAAACAATACCTATCACTACTATCAGGATGAAAGCATGTTGATTAGAAAGACTGCGTTAGAAAGGACATAAGATTTTACCCTTTAGATATGTGTCTATTTTTAGTGTGTGACGCACAGACGATAAACAGTTTAAAATATTACAAACGGAGAGGACGATGCTTTATGATGTTAATCAACGCAAAAAATAATTAAATCAGGGAGGAGGCAAAGTGGGTGAAATTTAATTTCTGTATTAATTATAGCCAGATATCATCAAGCTTGGCTCAGTGTCCTGACGCCTCCAGAGCACAGCGAGTCGAGGGAAGACCCCATGATGAGAGAGAAAATATAATTCCCAACAACTCCCTCCTGCTGTCGTCCCACTCCCACTGAGCTGAGGAAACTGAGCGGCCTATTAGAGGGCACCGTGGCAGGCGGGTCGGATCTTCAAAAGGGAGCGAGGATGTCTTCTTTTGCAGCATGCAGTGTATAAATCCTCTCATTAGTGTACAACCAATCGGGAAATTTGGCTTTTGTAGAACTGGGAATCATTGAAGGGTAAAAAGTTGAAGTTCCGCCAATGTATGATGACTACAATTATGTATTATGATTTGTTTTCACGTATAAAGGAGGTCTGGAACAAAACTAACACTGGGTAAATGCACTTACCAGAAAAATCCCCGAACAACAACGCTAGCTATTCTCATTTTCCATCCTCCGGTGGCCAGTTATTTTGTCTGCAAGCTTCAGTAAAATATTCTAAACGGGATGCATTGTTCCTGCTCATTCTCCAATATGTCAGGCACAGGAGAGACGATTGTTGTGGCCCGCCTTTAATTGCTCCATCTGTACTGCGTCCCATCGGGATGTTGCCACCTCACAGACTTCCCCACATCGGCGGAGCAGATAAGTTCCGCACAGACCCCACTGCAGCAGTGCACTTCATTAAAGAGAAGAGTGCACTATACGAGGAGCCCTGTGCTTCAGCTGGAGCGCGCTGCTTGCGTAATCAGACATCCCGAGCAGATGAAGCATGGTGCAACGTGCTGGAGCCGACTGCTACATTTAGTTAAAGGACGTTTCCATCACTGCTGTGTCATCTGGAATCTGTACCTTGATACCTTTGCTCCATTCCAAACCAATTAGCACTTGATGGTCTGCGTGAAGGTGGTTTCCACTCCACTGAAAGCTAATCTCAATAGTCAATACATCTCCAGCCAGCAGATCTTTGAGTTTAAGTGCCAGGAGATTCAGATTGAAACTCTCAACCAAGCATTAGCAACTATAAATACTTTGTATAAAAAGAGCTAAGCCCAATGTAAGTATTTGTACTTCTTGTGTATTTCATTATTTTGAAAATCAATAGTTGAAATTAGTGGCGGTATTGCTAAATATAAATAACAGGTTCACATTTTCTAAGTCTTTAAAGAACACGTACATGCCCATAGAGACAGATTTCGTTTGCAGTTATTGGTCCTCTTGTTCATACTGGCTATTAATAGATGACCTACAAATGTGCTTCCATTGGAAGTGATGGAGACAAAAATCCACAGTCTTTGTTCTGTGCAAAGATACAGTTCAAAGTTTATCTGAAGTTAACCTGAGACTTCAAGAGTCTGAATGAGTCAAAGCAAGTGGATATCATTCACAATGACAGTCTTGTTAGCAAAGAACCCCCTTGGTTTGTTTCTCTGTGCAGAACAGCTTAATTTGTCGAAGCTTCATATTAGACTAGAGGTTATTTGTATACGAGTGTGTTTTATCGTCTGCATAGGCCAAAACCAATATTAACTTATACAAACATATAGACTTACAGCTACACCAGTAACTGAGTAAATGCTGGCTGATAAGTCACAGGTTTGAGATCTTTCTGAATTAATAAAAAGGTCACAGTTAATGTGTCTCTTGTTCATTAAGGGGGGAACACCTCTGGGATCCATTATTTTTTATGTTCAAATATATTTTATGTGTTAGAATGGTAGATTACCTGTATTTTATGTAACACTTTTCTAGTCTTGATAACCAAGTTATTCACAGTGCAGTTTTACCATTTACCCATTTACGGAAATACAGTGCATCTGTGCAGCACTTTCTCTATCACACATCACTCTCATACTGCCGGTACAACCTACAGGGGCAATTTAAGGTTCAGTATCTTGCCCAAGTACACTTCAACACGCAGACTGGAGGAGCTGGGAATCGAACCACCAACATATTGGTTAGAGGATGACCCACTCTACCTCCCAAGGAAAGAAGAAACACAGAAGAACAAGTCAGATTCATGGATCAAAACAAAATCAGTCAGTTACACAAATTCACACATCTACACACAGAAAAGAAGAGGAAGCACAGGAACTAAATAACACAGAACTCAAAAGAACAAAATACCAGTTAGTACCAAGCCCAAGAGTTCCAGATTTTAGTAAAACTATGTAATTTACCATTGAGTTAGGTGGTGATGTTCTTCATACATGATCCAAAGTCATTGATATCATGTGTTATGATATATCAGCTGATACATTGTTATAGAATTAGACACTCAAATATTGATATCAGTAGTGTAATGGACGTTTTCTGGAAGCTGGTGAAAGTAGAACTCAGGCAGCAGCTGATGTCTTATGCAGAAGAGTTTAATGTAGACTTGATGCATCAAGGAAACCAGAAGGTGAAACAATATACAAACGTCAACAGAGTAACATGAGTAATTGTCACGCCCAAGTCTGAAGATGTCTCCCACAGCATCCCCATATATGTCCCTCTGCTTGTGTCAGCCATTATAACAGCACATCCATGAATGGCTAGAATTGTTATCACTCTCTAGGTTACATGTAGGTTTTTGCATTCTATTGGATAGTTAAGCCTAAAGTATGCATTCCTAAATCACATTGTGTTCATACATCTTGTCCCTGGTGAAATACGCAAAAGAGTTGAAGTTGGTGAGAGTTGAAGTTGGTGCCTCTCTGTCTGGAGCATCTGAGTTAGATATGAAAGTCCCTCAATGTAGACACAATGTACTGTTGGTTGGTCCTTTATTTATAACCTGACCTTGGGTACTGCTATGAGAGAGAAGGGAGTATCTGTGGAATTAGACAGGCACTATTCTCCTGCACAGATAAAATGTGTAATATACAATATACATAATATATAGTGGCATATACAGTAATGTGGGAGGATGGTCCAAAATTCCTCAACAAGTATCTGCCTCAGAAATCAGTCGAGCTTCAGTGCATATGTAACAGGACATGTTGTTGGATGATGAGGATGTTGAATGGTCGACCATTTACAGAGTGGGATTTATTTTAGAGAGGGTACAGGTCTCCCTGCTCCTTTTTATCAAATGTATCTTACATTGTTAGAGATCATGCTTTTCATTTTGTGTAAAACTTTATGGTTGAATAATGAATGAATGACCATCTTCCACCAACAAAAACGGAGGTGAACTGTGCACTCGTTATCCTCTGAGCTGTCTTACTCTACCATCTTTCTTCAAATACATATTTAGCGCAAACATCGATGGCTGCTGTGGCAACGACTTGATTATCACAGCGTTTTGACAGGATGAATGTATTATCAAAGGCAATTAGGGTGTCACCAGTGTTTGCAGGGGAGATGGATGACGCTTTGATGATCATGATGAAAGGCTATATATTGACCCACAATGAACTGTCGTCCCGCTTATCTGACAAATATTCACGCAGCTGTTAGCCCTGCTGGTCTTGCTGTTGGAAAGGTGAGTGTTGCTTGTTATTTTGGGGAGAAACTGACACAAACAACATATGTAACAAGTGATCTTTTTTTTTATCAGTGTGAGTCAAGTACAGCTAGGTCATAATTTGTTAAATATTACAACACAAACAAAGAAGGCAAAAAAGGCAATGAGGCCTCGCTGAGGGAACAAAAAGGAGTTTTCAACATGCATCCTGATTGGCTGCAGACCCACACACCCATGTGTTCTTTCAAGGGGGAAACTATTACCTCCAGGCTCTCCCCATATAAGTACAGCATGTCTCCCCCTGACTTTATTTACAGTCAAAAACTCTTAAGCGTGTGCATTAGCGCGGGAGATTTATCACTCAAGCCTGTTTCATTTGAGAGGCGCTGTAACTCTCCGTCTCTGTGCTCTGTAATAAGTGCAGAAAAATGTGCGCTAATGTAGCAGTCGCAGGAGTTTCAATGAAATCCGCTCTAATCTGGACGTCTGCGTGACGGCGTGGAGGGGAAGTGCAGAGTAATGGCACTGGTAATTGGGAAAATAGGTCACTCGGGATATGAGGTGTTTGCAGGTGGAGTTAATGGAGGGATTGCTTTGGTTAAGGGCTAATATGAATCACGGGTAATGTGTTTTAAATACGGATGGCCGCGCTGTCACTTCAGTTCAAACGGCCCGGACTGATAGGTTTACACAACTCTCAGGATCGAGGTCATGGATTTAAACCAATCGTCCTCATGTCCTAATGGAAGGTCCCCTCACATCTAAAGCTCGTGGAGGAAATTAAATTAATCCAGGTACCTGGTTGTGCTTGCTTGTAAAAGAGAATATTTAGTGAGGGCCCAGCGTTTATCGCCGG
This sequence comes from Hippoglossus stenolepis, assembly GCF_022539355.2. Classification (NCBI taxonomy): domain Eukaryota; kingdom Metazoa; phylum Chordata; class Actinopteri; order Pleuronectiformes; family Pleuronectidae; genus Hippoglossus; species Hippoglossus stenolepis. The sequence continues at coordinate 13,556,089 of NC_061495.1, read as the reverse complement.
CCCTGTGAGCATGTTGTGGTTAATTAGTATTTCCACAGGAAATCCCAGTATCCAGCTACAACCCCCCACCACAAACACACACTGATACAGAATCTCTCTCAAACACACACGCACACGATATTGAATGCAGCTGCATCTCCCAGAGGGGAAAAGGTAATTTGTCCAGCTCAGAAATAAGGGTCTCTACATTTCTCTCAGCAGGATGATGAAAAACATGAAACCGTGCTGCTAATGAAAAGAACACTCAGGATGTGTATTATTATTCCATCAGTCTCACCTAGTGAGCCCTGGCCCAGGTCCGAGCCACGGAGGAAGGGCCACGGCTTTTCCACCCTCTCCTCTCTGAGCGATCTCGCGGCGTAGGCTGCCACTCGCAGATTTCCTCTTCATTCATTCCACAGGAATTTGGCTGCCATTTCCTGAGCAGGGGAGAAGGTTTGACTGGCTTCGTGCGGGGCCAAGCTGGTATTTATCTAACCACACACTGGGCTTGATTCATGTGAAACAAGCACGCCCTGTAAACAGTCTCATTACAGAACTCCAACACTTCATTACTCAACGGGCCAAGTCACTCGCCGGAGAGGGAGCCGAGGACGGTGCAAAAGCGCGGTTTGAGCCTGTTTGCCTCGATGCATCCAGAAGGGGACTGATGGATTTATCTCTGAGGTTATATGATCCAAACACGTGGCCTGATGTGACTGAATAATCTCTGGGAGAACACAGTTAAAAGTGGCTGCTGCATGACTCAGACTCCATGCTGACAGCAGGATTTTACAGCACAGCACTTAGCTTGGTTATTACTTACAGGAAACCACCAAGGCAAAAGGCTATACTGAGTGAAAAGTGAGGATTAAATCCTTACCACAGGGTTCAGGGTATCGAATGAGGGTGTTGGTCGGTGCAGAACTCAAGCACGTTGTAAGCTCCTCTCCTGCAGCGAAGCTAACCTTATATCCTCCTTTGCCTTCAGCTAGCACCGTCAACATGACAATTTGCAATACAACAAATCAATGTAATACAATCTAAAACCTAATTGGATTTAATTGTGACAAAAACGGACATATTCATTTCTTCCTAACCACGTTACATTTATCACAGTGGGAATCACAAATTATTTCCTAATATCCTCTGTCATCTAATCTCTCGCATTGACACAACAGGAATCTGGGAGGGGAATCATTGCCCCTCTAAATCTATTTGTCGCACCACTCAAACTCACAGTGCTGCTCACCGTGGGTCACCTGTAATTTGTAATGTTAAATAAAGGGCAATTCATTTCCTGCTGGGCCGAAACAGTCAGACCAGACTAATACTGGAGCATCCACGGATTCAAATTCATTATAGCTGCCCGGCTGATTCGGCTCATACCTGCATCCAGCCATGGATATTACAGAAGTTGACGACACAATAGTTACAGCCAAACTCTTGATATGAAGGCAGGAGACACGTGCAATAAAGAGCAGAGAAATGAATGTGCGTGATATCAGCGGAGTCTGGCTGTAGGGTTATTATTCATTATTAATTATATTTATCACCATGGCTGTTCTCACTTCTGCATTCACAGATTTATACTTGGTGCATTTTTTACTATGACAATAGAAGCTTGTATATTGAAGTGAATGGATCATTTGTAAAAAAGAGGGACAGTCCCTTTGAACAACAAAGGAGACAGAGATGCTGGGAAATAAGTGAAGATTGTGTTAATGCCAGGTCCCAGTTACTTAAATAAGGACTTGAAGTGCTTTTATATCACAGTACTGCTTTTCTCCTTCGGATTTGAATATGTTTTCACCACTGGATGTGTGACGTCTGTGGTACAACATAAAGAGGAAGGAAGCAATTTTTACCTCTGCCAAGAAGTTTTTTATTTCTCCTCCGTCCGTTTGTTTGTTTTTTATGTGTTTGTGAACAAGATTAAACAAAAATATCTAAAAACATTACCATAAAACTTGTTTCAAAATATGTTATGGGTTTCCAGGGTTTATGGGGATCCAGACATTTGAATCACTTTTTTACCCTTGCGAGATAAAGCGTTTTTCAAAATGTTCACGACTTTCACCCCTTTGCAAGGGAATAATTCATGGATCTTGATAAAGAAATTCAGCGATATTCAAATAACTGACATCCCTCTACCAAGTTCAACCAAAACTTGTTAAAGGGATGGGACACGGGCCAAGAAGGAATCCAATATTTTTTAGGGCAAATCTGGACAAGGATGTGGATTCCCCCCCCCCCATTCTTTAACATTCCAAGAGGTTTGTTTTTCTCTTCAAATCTTCAACAAAATAGGTGTATGATAGTTGTTATTGATCCAGTATAGTTAATATCATTTTAACACATTCGTAGCGATCCAAGATCACCTGAATTTGAGAATTTAATTTGTATTACTATTTTTTTTAGTTTGTAAATATAATTGACAGAAAATGCATGTATTTTGTATTATTTCAACTATACATACAGTATATTCTCTACACTAACTGCTCTTTACTAACAACTTCTAATAAACCTTTCCATCTAAACTCTTCACTCTGAAATTTAGATCTATACAGTAAATAAAAAGAGCAGCTGTGTCTTTTTACATGTAGTACAGTGCAGCAGCAATGTCTCTGAGCAGAGCTCTGGAGCATCTTTGAGGAATGAGTGTCCAGTAGGATCTGGCCATAGTGCAAGCCCTGCTGCAGAGCAGGGAGTGTGTTGCTGTCTGGCTGTATTCACCTGAGCCAAACAAATGGTTGTGTCAAGCTATCTCTGTTCATATACCCCTCCAGTCCAGAAAGCTCCATTTTTCAGCTGGAAGCGGCTGGCAAACGACTATGGAGGGAGGTGCATGACCCTGATGACTTCAGTGGCACCGCATCCAACTGTGAGACAGAAATTGATTTTCAAAATACAGACCATGTGCTAGGAAAGTGTGGGGCGTTCCCCATGGGCTCTCTGATCTGATAAAGGACTATAAAATGTAGTTATTCCATATAACAAAACATCTTGGATACAATACACACGGATATACATCCTGGTATTTTGATAGGCTTGCAGACGTATCTTTGTATTAACACTAGATGTGACGATAACTGGTAATTGGTCTCACATTTCTATAAACATATGAATATTTGCTTTTTCCATGAAACTAAAACACTCAGAGTTTTGACAAACAAGGCAAAGTGCTCCTGATGTGAAACCTCTTAAACTCAGACAGACATTGACCCTTCACATGAGCGTTGGCGTTAAAGCTTGAGGCCGTGCAGCAACACTTGCGCGTGCCAAGGCAAACTACAGTGTTGCTTCTCTTAATGTAGCATAGAAATGACTATGACAGGCTCCATCGGTTCTTCTGATCTTTGAGAAAGGCTGCATTTATTGCAGAGTGTGTGTAAAGTGGCATGTAAAAGAAAAATGTTCCTGCGACCCCAGCTTTCTATTTGCAGCTGGGATCACAGAGCTGTTTTCTGCCCTGTGTTTATGGTTCTTCTCCTGCCAAGAGGAGGGAAACAAGCAGAGGGATTGATACTGGAGGAGAACAAGCGGTCATGTGGTTATAAGCTCAGCTGGCAGTAAACACGTGTGAGGAAAAATTGCAATAATTATATAGTTTGTAAAGACGTCAGGGTTAATGTGTTGCTTTAATTGATTTGCTTGAGAAAAATGTGACAACTGACCCCGGATACTTAAAATGTATGAGGAAAAACATGTCAAGTCTTTAAGTTCTGTATTCCCAAATGATTTTAAATTAACATTAACATAGTTTTCAGAAGAGAAACACTCAATGTGTAAGCAAATGAGGTGAGGATTTTCAGTCGACACCATACTCCTGCAGTGTTTCCAGTCACATGCCTCTGTGCCCTGCCAGCAGAGGGAGCCGTTCCTGCAGCGCTTCAGCTTCATTGTCATGTCCAGCCTCCTGTCTGGGCCCTGCCGCTGCTCAGCTTCCCTGACAGCCTTAAATCAACTAAATAGACTGAGAGAGAACATCTGCATTCCACAAGAGTCGTACGGTCGTCCTGCGGTCTTGTTGAATGTTTCATGGCACTTACGGAAACAGGGAAATCATTTAAGAAAGAAACGTTGAGTTAACGATTCAAATTTAGCCTAATGGACACAGTTTGTGGCATTATTACAGAAACAAACAGATAGCAATCGTAAATGTGGAGAAGAACCTGCATGATTCATTAATAGTCATTACGTGATCACGTTCTCTATTTGTCTCCAAGTATGTATTCTCTATTATTAGTTGTAAAAATACCCTATTCAAACATGACTTTATATTAATTAAAATAACTATTTAAGTGTTATCAAATTATAATTACTAGCAGAAGAAGTCGTTCTATGAGAATTACAATGCGCAATAAAATGACAAAAAATAATAAATTGTGTATTTTCTTATAGTGTTTACTTTTAATAATCCTTTCTTTTGACATATGACAGTCAATGCAGCAGTTGATGCTTTCCAAGATGTAGGGGGAGACTGCCACAGTCCAACCACAAGGTGGTGCTCTAAGAGGAGATTTGGAAAAGTCAACATTAAGCTGAGAGGCGGGAATTGCTTTTAAGTATGTATATATTATAGTCTTTCTGCTTTGTACTGCATGCTGCATGCAACCTGATATTTGTGTGATTGGACCCATATGAGCCCGTGTTAGACTTAATAAGCTGGTTATTTATTTGATTTTAAGCGCAACCCTTCTTCCTGCCTGCAATAGTCCTCTTGGTGAGAACAAAGGCAAGATGAGCAGCCTGCTGCAGGACTCATGTTTTCGCCTGATGAACGGCAACATTTACTGCTTCTAAAAAGGACAGGATACACAGAGCACAGGGAGCAAAGCAGTGAAACCGGGCTGGAATGGTGGCGGCGAACAATGCAGGGAGGGCGGTTGCCAGGTTTTATGGTCTGGGATCCTGCTCCCAACCCCCCACCACCACCAGGTCCCTCTTCCTTCCTGCGATATGTACTGTAGTTTACACACGAGCCACTATACTGTGAAGCACGTTTGAGGCAGAACAATGAAACAATGAGGCCGTGTGGAGCGAGTTGGCCGTGTACAGCGGTACAGAGCAACACTTGACGTGTGGTTTGTAGCACCTTCATGTCCTTCAATATTAATCACTCTCACCCCAGTAATTCAAACCTTGTAACCTGAAGGCTCCATTACATATTTGCTATTTTGATGCTTGTGCAGAATTAGGGCAATTAAATCCAAATAAAATTATAAGATAAGATAATCCTTCAGTAGAATTTTTTTTACCGCAACAAAGAGGAAACTCAAAAAGAAGAACATCTGTAAAAGTAATAAGTAAACATGCAATATCAAAAGAAGGACATCCAAAACATTTAAAATAGAAATTCAATTCAATTCTTATTTAACATTTCCTGCTGGAATTATTACTTCTGACTCCCTGTCCGGCAGATATAGTTCAGCCTTTATCACAAATACAAGAGAATAATGAGAAGTTATTCTGGGAATATTGTCTAACAAGCAGTTAAAGTTGGAAAAAGTTAACAGTAAAAAAAAAAGCATGTTTTATGTGAATGTTCTGTCCAAAGCCAAAGAAAACTGCAGTGTTACAGATTTGTCCCTGTGAGTTAATGGTGACAGCAGCAGCTCTGATTTTCACCACTGCTCACAGACTGAAAAACCAAGGTTGACCATGGCTTTTCATCCCACTCACACACACACACACACACACACACACACACACACACACACACACACACACACACACACACACACACACACACACACACACACACACACACACACACACACACACACACACACACACACACACACACACACACACGGTGCATGACGGGCCATGGAGGAACCTGTTTCTGACAGTGCCTTAACAGCTGGAACTGTGGTCATCCATCACCACTGGGTTTGATAATAGGACCAGCTCCCCGGTGGGTCATTGACACAGATGACAAACCTGTCTGAGGGAGTTATAGAACTGCCAATCCCTCCACTTGGTGGAACTTACTCAAATGACATTCACCCAATCACAGGCCAAGGGCTAAATTGAACAACCCACTTCCACTTAAAGTTTTAATACTGTTGCTTCTGATGGTATTTTCTAATAACGCTAGGATTGAAAAACGACGCTGTTGTTTTTGGTTTCTTAACTTTCTTTTTCTACCTGCAGATACAACATTTAACGTGACTTGAGACTCATTGGACGTTCGACTATAACTTCTGCACATTAACACTGCATGTCACTGCTGTGAATACTGTGTGATTCCCCCACAACAGACAACAATACATAGCCACACAGGCATTTACAACTCCAACTATATGACTGCAATAAAAAGGCACAGCAAATGAGGCATTCTGGGAGCCCCAAGCCAGATGTTGAGTGAGTGGTGTGCGTAATAAGGCTTAATGAAGGGTTGGAGTTACCAAAGTGTCCAGGGGAATGAGAGGGAATAAACACAACACATAAACAAGTCCTAAAAATTAAACCTGCCAAGCATGTTGCATGCAACCGGTCCAGACTACATAGAGATTTTTATATACACATTTCTCTTTCTATGAACAATCAATGACTAGCTCTTTTCTTATAGGAGTATCCTAGCAGGCACACATTGATGTTGACATGCACAACAATATTCTAACTATTTACCTGATTCTGAATATAATATTATTTCGATAATGGTGTTTACCTGAGTTGCAAATAAAATATTCCATTCATATTCCGGTTTACATGTTACTGATCATAGTCTGCTTATGACTCGCATCATTACACCCACTATGTCATTATATCCAACGTTATTCTGCAAGTTTTAAGTTAAGGTTTATTTCAGACTCGTAGGTCTATATCAGTAGAAAAGCTAAATAAAATATTCACAAAAATATAGAATGTTATAATAACACTTTACAAGTATTCTACACAGGGATTACTGTCTTTTGTTACCAGTGTTTCCTAAAAACAAGATGATTGCTTGGTATCGCATCAGTTATGGCCTATGTTTTTTGAGTTTGTTAATCAAATAAGTATAAGATAAGTATGATCTTATTCGGGTTAAGGTTATAAGAAAATGCTGTTTACAGGTCAGTGTCTTATTCAGACTATGACGACTATATATCGGAATATTGGAGTCCATGTAAGCGTAACCATGGTTCACTATCTAAACTCTCTGTAGGGTCTGACCAAGGACCACCATGTTATCCACAATGAAAGGAGGCTTCCTGAACTGGGAGCCTCTCTGGTTTACAACTTCCTTCTTGTGGTGACAATCCCACCAAAATACGTGTCAGGTTGTTGAACAAGAGTGATGACGTCCTGTACAAGTGGAAAAGCTGCACTCCCTTTTTTTATTTTAAATGCCGAAGCGAAACCAAAGCTTGTAGTGGGATTCTGCTCTCAGCACCAACTCCATTAAAATCACATAGCGCTCTCCATGTGCATATTTTCACCTTGCACGCTATAGCTCCGGCAAACGAGCTATTAATTGTTTTACTTGGCACTGAGAGGAGCCTGATGCTGGACAAAGCTGCACATATTTGCCTGCAACCTCTTACAAGTCAAGCAGGGGAAGTCACTCAGATAACATTTCCTTATCAATTCTCTGTTGAAATGAAGTGTTTGATGTTTGTGCGCTGCAGAAAGGGCGGTTGCAGTAAATCCAGAGTGAAAGTTTCAGCATTTTTATTATCCCCTCATTTGAACGTACTAATGATGGTGCTGGGTAAATAGGAAGTGGTGCGTGAGGCCGGAGTGTTGGATTCACGTTGCCACGTCTTCAAAGACAGAGACAGGAAACAGCTGCACGGACTCTGTAGCAGGGAGCAACACTACAAAATCGGACTCCAGAGCTGCCTTGGACTCACATGTTCCTCCTCTGCACAGCACTTACAAGTTGATAGTGAAAGGACATTGTTGTTCCTGAGAGCTCATAACAAGACAAGACAAATTAAGGAAAGGTTAAGAGACACTGGTTGCGGCGCAGAGGTCCACTCACTTAAAGTGATGCATTGCAAAATTGCTTTCCTATTGGGCAGAACATTTATTTTGTGTGGCGGGTGTAGGCTTACTGTGTCAGCAAACAGGCTCGGGCTCTGTGTGTAGGTGTTAGCTATATTCACAAGTATTTTTCTTCCTGGAAGTTTTAATGGCTGTTCATTGCAGAGTTGTAACATTTCTCGAGCATAGTGTGTCCATAAAGGGCAACATTTCCAATTTCAAATATTATATTTAAGCCATAATCACACCTATTATATCATGTCTAATTAATTTATATTATTCAGTTGATCCCTAAACTTGTTTTACTTTCACAGTAACATGGTGCGGATATAATGTGACAGGCACAGAGCAGAGCAGATGACAGCAGCTATAAAAATAAAGAGCCAGAAGCATCTGATCGTTACGATTATGTTTCCATATTAAGTTATTTATAAAATACAGTATTTACGAAACAGAACTCGAGCATTAGTACGACAGAGCTAACTCAGAGGTCATGAGCTTGAGTGCTGAATAGTGAGCCAGTAATTTGATGTGCATAATCATGCTACAGCAGCCATGATACAAAAACTGATTTGCGAGTACTCTGCTAACGTATTTGTGTTTGGTAAGTGCCAGTTATATATACACTATTGTGTAACCACTACAATAACAATACTCGACGTAGAAAGTTGTGAAAATATTTATAAAGACAGTTAAATTAATGACAAGCATATGTTTAGGTGTGTATATTATTCTTGATACTATGTTATTGGTAGTATTGAATATTCATTATTTAGCTGTATGCTATGTTAAGTAAAAATGAACAAAACTCATATAAAAGGTTAACATGCTCATACACCCAGTGTATTATTATATTACAAATGGATATAAATAACGGATTTCTGGATCATGGGATGGATCCAGGATTTTTTTCCCACTTTCTTTAAATTTGCGAGATAGGGCGTTTGTCATATGGATATAATTAATGGATCTTGATGAAAATGAATTGCCATCTATGGGTGTGCGCAATTTAGTGCAGCTTGATGTGATTTAAGAGGATGATCGGGCCCCGGTGGAGGTATCCGCTCTACTGAGGGACATTCTAGTTACAACTGTGATAACTAATGGAATCCAATACAACAGCTCAACTATACAAAGACTTTTAATAGACAGTAATATTTATTACCTGCCACACACACACACTGTCTTTGACCTCAAATATAACCATGTAGTTAAACTGATTCTTTCTGTGTCAATCAAAACTGAATATTATTATTATCTTTGTAAAGGCAGAGCTGTTGTACTGGATTAGATTGGACAGGTACCTAACAAAGTGATCACTGAGAATGTATCACATTAGTACTTAAATTAATATTATAACTTGGGTGTAATTGAAAAACACATGAAAGTGTCATATACTTTAACCCTACTTGATTTGTTGTAAAGACTGATATATATACTTCAGGTTTATGTTCTGCTGCAATAATCACATCATTACAAAATGCTGCCGACTGACTCTGCGTCCGTTTCAGGGGCTGATCAAGCCGTCTGGGTGTTAAGTGACCAATGCTGTGCCAGCGAGATAAGCCAGAGCTGAGAGTAAGGCCTGTCCAGTTGGTCAGGTCAAGACATCTGAGCCAGACATGCAGCAAATGGCAAACTGTCTGTCTCGCATTACCACTGTCAGCTAGGGGGGCCGGGAAGCTTTTCACCAACACCAACGCCAATTTCAGAGGGTCTCCCACACACACGCATGCACACACATGTGGAGGAACAGCATGCAGGAAGCACCTCCTCACCACACTCACTGTTTCTATTTCCCTGAGCTGCAACCAAGAGCTGGATCAACCACAATGTTTTCCCTTCTGAATGAACTTATAGTAGATATTAAACAAACAAACAAATCTCACACACACACACACACACACACACACACACACACACACACACACACACACACACACACACACACACACACACACACACACACACACACACACACACACACACACACACACAGAGATGAAATGGTAAATCAAACTACATAAACTTTTTATAAAAACACTTCACTGCCAAATGTGACTTTGTTGATGGCGGACA